>NC_045960.1:23480224-23780224 GCF_010909765.2 Amblyraja radiata | reverse complement strand
TGCCATTGCTGTTCCACCGTCATTCCTGCTAGGATCCTTTTCCAGTCGACCTTGGCCAGCTCCTCTCTCATGCCTTCATAGTCCCCTTTGTTCAATTACTTTTCTGATTTAACCTTCTCCCTCTCAAATTGCAGGTTAAAACTTATCATATTATGGTCACTACCACTTAGAGGTTCCTTTACCTTGAGTTCCCTTTATTAAATCTGGTTCATTAGTCAACACTAAATCCTGAATTGCCTTCTCTCTGATAGGCTCCAGTACAAGCTGCTCTAAGAATCCATCTCGGAGGCATTCTGCAAACTCCCTTTCTTAGGGTCCAGAACCAACCTGATTTTCCCAGTCTACCTACATATTGAAATCTCCCATAAGCACAGTGGCATTACCTTTGTTACATGACAATTTTAACTCCTACTGCAACTTGCACCCTATATCTAGGCTGCTGTTTGGGGGCCTGTAGATAACTCCCATTAGTATCTTCTTACCTTTACAATTCCTCAATTCTATCTACAGCGACTCTACATCGTCAGTCCCTATGTCATCCCCCTGCAAGGGACTGAATTTCCCAGAGCTACCTCGCCTCCTCTGCCCACCAGCCTGTCCTTTCTATAGGATGTATAACCCTGAATATTCAGTTCCCAGTCGTGATCCTCCTGCAGCCATGTCCCTGTAATCCCCACAATGTCATATCTACCAATCTCCAACTGAGCCTCAAGCTCATCCACTTTACTTCTTATACTTCATGCATTCATATAATACTTTTAATCCATAACTCACCTCACCTTTCACATTGAATCCTTTTTCACTTGGCCATACACTCCTATCCCTTTGAGAGCTTTCTGCCCCATTAATTCTGGTGTCTTTCTTAACGTTTTCTGTACTCTCTTTCCCTTTAACTCCACCCTTATATATCCAATTTGTCTCCTCTCTCCCCCCCCCCCTCCCCGCTATTTAGTTTAAACCCACCTGTGTAGCAGTGGCAAACCTGCCTGCCAGAATGCTGGTCCCCTGCCTGTTAAGGTGCAACCCATCCCTTTTGTACAATTCATCCTTGCCCCAAAACAGATCCCAGTGGGCTAAGAATCTAAATCCCTGCCCCCTGGAATACACCCAACTGTGTAATGTTCTCTCTGCTGTTTCTGTCTCTAACCAAACCAATTCTGTCTTTGACCCAAGTTCAGCATACTGCTCACCATCATGCAGTTTTCTCCATTTTTAAATTACATGTAATTCTATTATGAAAGCTACTCTTCACTTCCCCTTCAGACAATGCATGTCAGACCATAACAACTTTTTGCTTTTAAGAATAATCCCCATCACCTCCACTTAGACTTTTTTTTGTCACTGCTCTTAAACACGAGTCTCTTTCCTGTCAAGTAAGTCTCCTTCTTGAACTGCTGCAGATCTTTTTATGAAAGATTCGTCACCCATCAACAATGAAGAAGGGTCTGGACTCAATGTCACCTTTTCCTCTTTTTCCAGGGATGCTGTCTGACCCGCTGAGTTACTCCAGCTTTTTGTGACTACGGTTTAAAGCAGCATCTGGAGTTCCTTCCTACACAATGAAGCAGTAGCGTTGGCTTATTTTCTGTAATTAACCATGTTATTGACATTTTGTTCAATGTGACAAAGTGACAAAGTAATTGTGCCACAGAACGTGGCCTGTGGCAATTGCCTTGCCTTAGGTTAGGCTACAGATGCTGAATTCATTCTCCCCATTACTGATAAGGGATGTGGTATTTACAAGACATCCCCCTAGCTGTTACCATGCCCTAGGAATAACACCGTGAAGAGCCTCCATTAGTTAGTTTCTTGTGTAAGCAAACATACAAAATATGCATCTTTGCAATCTCTGAAAAATTGCTTTGTTTCACATTTAATTAATTATTTGAATGAATGTATACTTTATTGTCACATGTACAAGTCACAGTGAAATTCTTTGCTTATATACCCAAGGTATGCAATAGTCACCACATGAAGGGTGTCGACAAAGTTTTGCGACTTGTGTAGGAAAATGAGGATTTCATTTTGTGCACACCAGAATATCCTAACTGGCAACATGGATAAATTGACATGTTTTTCACATGTTAATGAGGGACTATAGTTTGGAGCCCTTCTGCTTCTTTGAATGATGAGATTGGTTCTTCCACTGGAGCAAACCAGGCCATGGTTTATGATTTCAGTTTATTTTAAAGCTAGTAGATTCTGCAGGGAACTGCCAACCAGTTGCAGTGTACAGGTCAGTACCATCCTGACCTCCCTGTTCTGTCACTGGACTTTGTACTGAGGCCAGAAGCAAAGCTCTGTCATGCGACGCTGAGAGCCTGGATATGCTTCACAACTTCTCCCTCATCTTTATGCCAATCCATTCATTTAGCTGGAATCAATAATTGAAAAAGTAAGAGGAAAAATATTTTCTTTTACTTTTATTCAGTTACTGTTACTGTAAATTAATTTAAAGCATAATTATTGATTATTTTTTAAGTAGTACAATTTTTGTAAATTGTTTCTGTCCAATTTTTTTAAAGTAGCTCAATTTTTAATTATTTCTGTCTAAATTCCAACTTTTTAATTAGCTTTGATTTTCACAAGCATTTATAAATAGATTACAGAATAGCTTTTGGCAATTTGAGCTGTCTGAGCCTGGGACCAGCATGGAATGGTCCAGATGAAGCATGATCTGCCTGATTCTGTTCATACCTAGCTTGTATCTCATTGCTCATTTGTGGTGATGAATTTTAAAGCATTTTTGCTTTCATGTTTGATTTGGCTCACTTGGAGACAGAGCTAGGGAGAACTCTGGCATGGATGAGGTTTAGTTTAGTTTAATTTAGAGATACAGCATGGAAACAGGCCCTTCAGCCCACCGAGTCCACGTAGACCAGCGATCCCCGTACACTAGCACTATCCTACACACACGCTCGGGACAATTTACAATTTTACCAAAGCCAATTAACCTACAAACCTCTACGTCTTTGTAGTATGGGAGGAAACCGGAGCACCTGTAGAAAACCCACACAGGTCACGGGGAGAATATACAAACTCTATACAGGCATCACCCGTAGTCAGGATCAAACCCGGGTCTCTGGCGCTGCAAGGCAACAACTCTACTGCTGTGCTACTGTGCCGTCCAGAGTTACATTAAATGTAGAAAAAATTCATGCAGCTGAAATAGTTACAGTTTAGTACTTGACATTTTTATTTACCCTGTTGCCTTGCACCTCTTAATTAATCAGGTGGTGAATCGTTAACATTCCCATGAGATGAGATTCCCATAACATTATGAGATGATCTTGTAGATGTGTATAAGATCATGAGGGGAATAGATAAGGGTGAATGCACAGTCTTTTACCCAGAGTAGTGGAGTCAAGAACCAGAGGACACAAGTTTAAGGTGAGGGGGAAAAGATTTAATGGTAACCTGAGGGGCAAATTTGTCATACAGAGGGTCGTGGGTATATGGAATGCGCTGCCAGAAGTGGTAGTTGAGGCAACTACTATAACGGGATTTAAAAGACAGGTGCATATATAGGACAAGTTTAAAGGGATGCGGCCAAAAGCGGGCAGGTGGGACTAGTGTAGATGGGACATCTAGGTCATCCAAATCCAAGGCGTAGCTATGGGTCCCAGCTATGCCTGCCTCTTTGTAGGGTACGTCGAACAATCCTTATTCGAGGCGTACTGTGGCCCTATCCCCGAACTCTACCTCCACTACATTGACAACTGCATTGGTGCTACCTCCTGCATCCATGCAGAACTCACTGACTTCATCCACTTCACCAACTTCCATACGGCACTCAAATTCAGCTGGACCATTTCCAACATCTCCCTACCGTTTCTAGACCTCACTATCTCCATCGCAGGTAACTGACTACTGACCAACATCTACTATAAACCCACTGACTCCCATGGCTATCTGGACTACACTTCTTCCCACCCTGCTTCCTGTAAGGTCTCCATCCCCTACTCCCAATTCCTCCGTCTACGCCACATCTGCACCCAGCATGAGGTGTTCCAAACCAGGGCATCGGAGATGTTCTCATTCTTTAGGGAACGGAGGTTCCCCTCTTCGACTATAGATGAGGATCTCACCAGGGTCTCCTCTATATTCCATAGCTCCGCTCTCACTCCCCATCCCCCCCCACTCGTAACAAGGACAGAGACCCCCTTGTCCTCACCTTCCACCCTACCAGCCGTCACATACAATAGATAATCCTCTGACATTTTCGCCACCTCCAACAGGATCCCACCACTGGCCACATCTTCCCATCTCCTCCCCTTTCGGCTTTCCGCAGAGACCACTCCCTCCGTAACTCCCTGGTTAATTTGTCCCTTCCCACCCAAACCACCCCCTCCCCTGGTACTTTCCCATGCAACCGCAGGAAATGCTACACTTGTCGCTTTACTTCCCCCCTCGACTCCATCCAAGGACCCAAGCAGTCTTTTGAGGTGAGGCAGAGGTTCACCTGCACCTATTCCAACCTCATCTATTGCATCCGCTGTTCCAGGTGTCAACTGTTCTACATCGGTGAGACCAAGCGCAAGCTTGGCGATCGCTTCGCCCAACACCTCCGCTCAGTGCACATTAACCAACCTGATCTCCCGGTGGGTCAGCACTTCAACTCCCCTTCCATTCCGAATCCGACCTTTCTGCCCTGGGCCTCCTCCATGGCCAGAGTGAGTCCTACCGCAAATTAGAGGAGGAGCACCTCATATTTCGCTTGGGTGGCTTACACCCCAACAGTATAAACATTGGCCTCCAATTTCAGGTAGTCCTTGCTTTCTCCCTCCTTCCCCTCCCCTTCCCAGCTCTCCCACAGCCTACTGTCTCTGCCTCTTCCTTTCTCCCCCCCACATCAGTCTGAAGAAGGGTCTCCACACGAAACATCGCCTATTCCTTCGTTCCATAGATGCTGCCTTACCCGCTGAGTTTCTCCAGCATTTTTGTCTACCTTAGGTCAGCCAAAAGATGCGTTTCCATGCTGTATGATTCTATGACCATGACTGTCATATTCCGTGTAGTCAGCTACGATGGATACCTGTGACTCTCAATTCAGACTATTCAATCAACAATTACTCAAACAAATGTAACTGCCATGCACCAAATACAAGTAGAATGGTTTTCCATAAATATTCATGTATTAAATTTAGTTCCATCAAAACAATTTATTTGGGTTCATAGGGATGAATTTGGTAATATAGACATTTTGTGACCTCTGAAGCTATAGTGGGCATAAATTGGTATCCTAGCTTGATAATAGGGCTACTCTTAAAATGACAAAATAATTGTTGTTTTTTCATTTCAATAAGAGTGGTATACATTGCAATATTAACCCTCTGAAATATCTTATGTGCATCATTAACTCCAATTTATAACCCCTATTATCATAATATTTTGTATCAAAAAGCTGTGCAGCTTGGAAACTAGTAAAAAAAAATTAACAATTGGAGGCATATTGGATCCTGTGACTGAAGAAAAACTTAAGTTAATTGAAAAGGAAGTTCAAGAGCAAGAAACTATTATTCACGGCTACGATCAGGTATTTGACGGTGTTTTGTCTTCTTTCTGAATGACGAATCTGCTTTGTTTTTGTCATTGTGAACAAAAATTATATGATTTAGAATTGTTAAAATATTTTTCAACGGTGTCTTGATTGTCTAGTTTACTATCCAAGTCTTGCCTATCTAGCTTGCCAAACTGCGTTGCCTGATGATGTGTTATGCTGCCATGTTATCCCTTAATTGCTTATTTCTTCATATTCTTTTCTCCTTGCTATTTTGAATTTTGATCATTCATTAATCATACTGCACAAAACATGTAATTCCCTCCAATTTTCTCCCAATATCAACAAAAAACATGACCTAGCCACTCCCAATTTTTAAATAAATCGAACACCATTGTATTATGTTCACGCAAAAATAAGATTTCTCAAGGATTCATTAGGTGTTGTATTGTTAACATTTCCAAGGTAATACCCACATAGTCAAGTATACAATGGACATCTAAGACTTGCACTCCTATAATTAATTGATATTTGAAAGAAAATCAGTACATAAAAAGTGTAGGAAGGAACGTGTAGGCAGATGTTGGTTTATACCGAAGACAGACACAAAGTGCTGGAGTTACTCAGCGGGTCAGGCAGAATCTCTAGAGAAAAGGAATAGGTGATGTTTTGAGTTGGAATCCTTTTGATTGAGATATATATAAAATAAGAGTGTACATACAAATATTAGAGTATATATCAGAGTATATAAAAATATTGATTAGTAAAATTAAAACTAAACAAAGATAAAGTGAGGTAAGAAAACCAAATAAGTATATAAAATATTGACAAGTAAAAGCAAAAAAATTAGATCTTTTATGATATAAAGAGCAAGAGAAGAGGTACGGTAAAAAGGAAATGATGATCCAGGAAATATGCTTCCTGACTAAGTGAAATAAGTTGCAGAATTTAAAAGTAAGAGAGGCAATTATCGAGGCTCTGATAATTTTCCATTCCTCTGGTGACAGGAAGGTGCCAGAGCATTGGAGGAATGCTGTCACTGTACTGTGTTGGACAGGATAAACCAAATATCCCCAGGCCAATTAGTTTAATTGATGGTGGGAGCATTATTGGAATCTACTCCAAGAAACAGCAGAAACCTTTGTGTAGAAACACCCAGATTAATCAGGATGGTCGGTGTGGATTAAGAGAAGAATGTGTTTGATTAAATTATTGAATACTTTGACATCGGCCAATCGTCTCTCATTCGCCAAATGCTAATAACAGCAGAAACAGAATCAGTGGGAGTGCGCTAGTGCTGTAGGTGAGAATCCCTCATAGAGTGATACAGCATGGAAACAGGCCCAGAGGCCCAACTTGCACAACGGACAACATGTCCCATCCACACTAGTCCCACCTGCTTGTGTTTGCCTCTCATCCCTCTAAACCTGTCCTATCCATGTACCTGTCTAAATGTTTCTTAAACGTACCTGTCTCCTCCGGCAGCTCATTCCATACCCCCGTCACCCATCAGTTTTGTCTGATCTACACAAAACTGGCAGGACAAACTGCGTCTTGGCATCTGAATTCCAATCTCCCACCATGAGCCATGTTTTTTTTAAATTTTTTTTTTTTTATTGCTTCCTTCCTGCTTTTGCTTTTTCCGCCATTTTGCTGTAAACATTGTACATCCATTTTTATTTCTGTTTTGCTCTCATTATCATCTCCTTTTGCTATCCACCATCTCTTTTGCCAAGTAATCCTCCCTGCCCTCTACCACTTTGTTTGCATTGCAAATAGTTTTTGCTGTAAAACAATTCTGGTTTTCAGAATATTTATTGTTTCAGGAAAATGAAAGGCTTTGCACGCAGGTGAAAGATTTGCAAATGGTTAATAAAAGAAATGAAGAGAAAATGTTCAATGAATCCCGCCAGTTAATGTCGGAAATACGACAACTAAAGTAAGGCTTTAATGATTTTTTTCAAAATAGAAGTGCAAATTGATGGTCTCAAATCCTAATTTACTAAAGCCATAAAAGTTGAATGGTGTTTGCAACATTATATTTGCACGATGCCATTGAATCTTATAAAACATGATTATTATTGAGTACATTCAAGCATGATTCCTTATTTATTTTCTAGGTTCAGCACGCCTCTGGCAATTGGCATGCAGCTTTTGTTTTGACATCACTTGCTTGAAGCTATATTGTGCATATATTGTCAGTGAATTACATTGTGCTATATTGTGCTTATATTGTCAGTGAATTACATTGAAGCTCACTTGGGCATTAGCTAAAGGCTGCTAACCTGGCAGATGGAGCCTCAGAAAAATGGATGATGATGATAATGAATGCATGATCAAAACATTCATCAAGGTTTAGGTTTTCGCTTAGATGTTGATCTCAGTGATTGCTTCCACACTTAAACCTTCCCCCACCCCTCATTGACAATTAGGGCAGCATGGTGGCACAATGGTAGAGCTGCTGCCTTGCAGCACCAGACCTGGGTTCCATCTTGTCTGTGGATGCTGTCTGTAAGGAGTTTGTACGTTCTCCCCATGACCTGCATGGGTTTTCTCCGGGATCTCCGGTTTCCTCCCACACTCCAAAGAGGCACAGGTTTGTAGGCTGTGTAGGAAGGAACTGCAGATGCTGGTTTAAACCGAAGATAGACACAAAATGCTGGAGTAACTCATTGGAACAGAGAACATCTCTGGAGAGAAGGAATAGGTGACGTTTCGGGTCAAGACCCTTCTTCAGACATTGTAGACCCGAAACGTCACCTATTCCTTCTCTCCAGAAATGCTGCGTGCCCCGCTGAGTTACTCCAGCATATTGTATCTATCTCAGGTTAGTAGGCTAATTGGCTTGGTAAAATTGTAAATTGTCCCTATGTGTGTTAGTGTACCGGAATCACTGGTGGGCCAATGGGCTTGTTTCCGCGTTGTATCCCTTAACTAAATAACTTCAGGCCCCTTTGATCATTTGTCCAACATTGTTTTTATCCACCACCCCATCTTATTATCTTGCCCCATCCCATCCAATCATCTCCCTGAACCCCTTCCAATTCACCACAACAATCATCTATCCCCAGTTCTCTTACCAATCTGCTATCCAATTGATTTCCTCAATGTGGCTGCTATATTGCCAAGGTTGCATTTGGCTAATTTTTGTAGAGGAGAATTAGCACAAAAACAAATCCTGCCTTATAAAAAGTGCTGAGATATAAATGTTATTTGCTGAGAATTGACACGGCCTTGATTCAATCCTACAATTTGCAATAAGAATGATAGAAAATGCAATCAAGATACATTAAAGACCTAGATGTTCACGATTTCACAAGGATTACTGAGCTACAGGCTTAAATGAATGAATGAATACGTTTATTGGCCAAGTATTCACTTACAAGGAATTTGCCTTGGTGCTCCGCCCGCAAGTGACAACATGACATACAGTGACAGTTAGGAATGACACATAAAACATTAAACATTAATAATAAAACATTATTGATTAAACATGTGAATTAAATAAAGTACCAGAGCAAAAGGAGGCTACATATTTTTGGTTATTGAGTAGAGCTACTACTCGTGGAAAAAAAGCTGTTTTTATGTCTGGCTATGACAGCTTTGACAGTCTGGAGTCGCCTTCCAGAGGGAAGTGATTCAAAGAGTTTGTGGCCAAGGTGAGAGGGGTCAGACTCGTTCGCTTCCTGGCCCTTGCAGTGTACAGTTCGTCAATGGGGGGAAGGTTGCAGCCAATAACCTTCTCAGTTGATCGGACGATTCATTGCAGCTTCCGGTTGTCGTGCTTGGTGGCTGAGCCAAACCAGACCATGATGGAGAAGGTGAGTTCTGACTCTACGATGGCCGTATAGAATTGGACCATCATTGCCTGTGGCAGATTGTGCTTCCTCAGCTGCTGCAGGAAGTACATCCTCTGTTCTGCCTTTTTGACTGTGGAGTCAATGGCAGCCCCCGCCCCCCACTTAAGGTCCTTGGAGATGATGGTTCCCAGGAACTTAAAATACTCCACAGATGTGACTGTGGTGTTGTTGATGGTGAGTGGGGTGAGGAGAGGAGGAGCACTCCTAAAGTCTACTATCAATTCCACTGTCTTAAGAGCATTGAGCTCCAGGTTGTTGCGATGGCACCACAACGCCAGTTGTGTCACTTCCTGTCTTTAGGCAGAATCTTCCCCATCCTGGATCAGTCCAATCCGGCTTGTGTCGTCCACAAACTTGAGAAGCTTGACAGAGGAGTCAGTGGAGGTGCAGTCATTGGTGTAGAGAGAGGAGAGGGGAGAGTACGCAGCCTTGCGGTGCTCCTATGCTGAGGGTTTGCAGGTCCGAGATGTGCTTTCCCAGCCTCACATGCTGCTTCCTGTCTGTCAGGAAGCTGGTAATCCACCAACAGAGGGGTTCAGGCACAGTCAACTCTGATTTGCAGATGACACAAAGCTGGGTGGCAGTGTGAACTGTGAGGAGGATGCTGTGAGAATGCAGGGCGACTTGGACAGGTTGGGTGAGTGGGCAGATGCATGGCAGATGCAGTTTAATGTGGATAAATGTGAGGTTATCCACATTGGCAGCAAAAACAGGAAGGCAGATTATTATCTAAATTATGTCAAGTTGGGTAAAGGGGAAGTACAACGGGATCTGGGGGTCCTTGCTCATCAGTCACTGAAAGTAAACATGCAGGTACAGCAGGCAATGAAGAAAGCAAATGGCATGTTTGCCTTTATAACACGAGGAGTTGAGTATAGGAGCAAAGAGGTTCTTCTGCAGTTGTATAGGGCCTAGTGAGACCACACCTGGACTATTGTGTGCAGTTTTGGTCCCCTAAATTGAGGAGGGACATTCTTGCCGTTGAGGGAGTGCAGCATAGGTTTACAGGGTTAATTCCCGGGATGCGATATGCTGAGAGAATGGAGAGGCTGGGCTTGTATACTCTGGAGTTTAGAAGGATGAGAGGGCATCTTATTGAAACATATAAGATTATTAAGGGTTTGGACACGCTAGAGGCAGGAAACATGTTCCCAATGTTGGGGAGTTCAGAACCAGGGGCCACAGTTTAAGAATAAGGGGTAAGCCATTTAGAACAGAGACGAGGAAACTTTTTCACACAAAGAGTTGTGACTCTGTGGAATTCTCTGCCTCATAGGGCGGTTCTCTGGATACTTTCAAAAGAGAGCTAGATAGGGCTCAAAGATAGCGGAATCAGGGGATATGGGGAGAAGGCAGGAACGGGGTACTGATTGGGAATGATCAGCCATGATCACATTGAATGGCGGTGCTGGCTCAAAGGGCCGAATGGCCTACTCCTGCACCTATTATCTATTGTCTAACTCGGAAATTTTGGAGGGTAGTAGCTCTGGCACAATGGTGTTGAATGCAGAGCTAAAATCAACAAACAAAATCCTCGTATAGGTGCTGGAGGATGAAGTGCAGGCCCAGGTTGACTGCGTCATCCACAGATCAATTGACCTGATATGCAAACTGCAGAGGGTCCAGCAATGTTCGTGATATTTTTCAGATATTGGCCAGCACAAGCCTTTCAAAGGTCTTCATGACTACAGAGGTCGGTGCGACAGGCCTGTAGTCATTAAGATCATCAAAATAATAGGTGATGTTTTTGGTTGGAACCCTTTTTGCAGTCTGAAGAAAGGTTCCAACCAAAACGTCACTTCTTCTTTTTCTCCAGGGATGCTGTCTGACCCGCTGAGTGGATTAAAGAGCTGAGATGAGAGTGACTGCCTCTCTCTCTCCCTCTCAGCTGAGATGTCAGCATTTAATCAATTGTGGCACTGATTCAATCTGGAAAAGCTGAAATCAAACGGTCATTAAAGGAAAAACACTCTGGTGGTTGGAATCTTATCGTGCCGAAAGGAAAATGGCTTTGGTTGTCAGAAGTCAGTGGAGCAGCAAGAAAATAGAAACACCAGCACCTGCAGTTTCTCCTTCAAGTTGTACATCATCCTGAAATTTAGTTCCACTCCTTTGCGATCACTAGACCTTCATCAGAAGGACTGCACAATTCTAGAAGTCGGCGAGCCTTCATCTTCTCAGAATTAGAGATAGGCAATAATTGCTGGTTTTGCCAGTGATGCAGGTTCTGCAAATTAATTAAAAAGAGTAGCATTTATTTAGTCATCTCAAGTTGATATTAGGTTTAGGTTTATTAATGTCTCGTGCACAGAGATACAATGAAAAGCTTTGTTTTTCATGCTATCCTATCAAATCAGATAATGCTATACGTTAATACAATCGAGCCAGACTCGAGTATAGACACAAAGCTGGAGTAACTCAACAGGTCAGGCATCATCTATGGAGAACAGGAATAGGTGGTGTTTTGTATTGCGACCCTTCTTCAGACTGAGTGTCAGGGGAAAGGGAAATGAGAGATATAAACAGTGGTAAAGAGACATATAGAACAGATGAATGGAAAAATATGCAAAATAGTAATGATCAAGGAATATCAAAGAGGAATATCAAACAGGTCAAAGGGGAAGATATTGATTGCAGAATATATTTCTCAGCATTGCCACGTACCAATTCCAGAGACAAAGTCCAATGCCCGTAGTGGAGTTGAGGTGAATCAGACGGCACTCTAGTTTAAGGTAGACACACAATGCTGGAGTAACTCAGCGAGACAGCATCTCTGGAGAGAAGGAATGGGTAACTTTTCGGTTCAAGACCCTTCCTCATACTCTAGCTTATGGTAGATTAATGTAAGGCTGGATTTGTATGCACTCCAAGTTTGCAACAGAAACAGGATTCTTTCTGTCAAGGGCACATATAAATCTAGTGAAGATTTTGTATAAAAAAACAATAATCTGAGTATTTTGAAATGTTATTGTTGAGCTTTATATTTCTCATAAATTTAAATTAAATTATATATTAAATTGCATGTGCATATTTTCTACATTATAAGGCTGGTAAACAAATCACACCTCCCTTCCAAGCCATAGAATATCTGAAATCATACAAAGGCTCTTCACAATGGATTTCAATTCTAGTGGATTTGATGCTTTTCATACATCTCCTTGAGTGTATTAATATATTCTAGTCACTCTATTAGTGACTCATTGGTATTTAGGCAGATTTAACTGTATTTAAAACAGATTTAAACAATGTCCTCTAATTTTTGAGTTCATATGAGGACTTTATTTTTTGCTTTTTCATCAGGGAACAGTTGAAGAAGAAGAATATGAAGCAAGTGTCAATCCATGATGTACAGCCATCTGAGCAAAATAAAAATCAGAATATTGACGACTTGGTTTCACAGCTTAGAATTCAACAGGTGAGTTCTGGTCTTCAAAGATTCAATGGATCTTTATTATCACATGTTTCGAGGTACAGTGAAATTCTTCTTTTTGTGCATATTATTCAGTAAATGATTGCTATACATAAACACAATCCCAGATTAAGTACAAAGTGCAGAGATATAGCCCACTGAGACTGTATACTAGAGTCACCAGGTTTTGGCGCCAATTTCTAAAGTCCGAGCTGCAGCTGGCCATAAAGGCCCGTTATCCTGACTGAAGGGCCTCCAGCCATTGCCTCTATCCAGATCGTCCAGCGAACCGTCGTCCCTCTCCTCTCTCGGCCATCTTCACCCTTTGTGCCCTGGGGGCACGTCCCACAGCCGATCTCGCGAATGCGGAGGGTAAGACCCTCTGGATCTTTCACCGGCCCTTTGTTCTTGCGTCCGCCGGCGCCGACTCCCATACTCTCCAGTCCTCGGGGATGAGCACGGGCTGGGCTCGGTGGCTTCCCTCTACAGGTTCTGCGGCGTACAAACAAGGCTTTCTGCCAGTGATAGCCGCAGCCTGATGGGTCTTTCTTGAAGCTTAACATAGAAACATAAAAATTAGGTGCAGGAGAAGGACATTCGGCCCATCGAGTATTATGATCATGGCTGATCATCCGAAATCTGTACCCCGTTCCTGCTTTCTCCCCATATCCCTTGATTCCGTTAGCCCTAAGAGCTATATATAACTCTCTTGAAAATATCCAGTGAATTGGCCTCCAGTGCCTTTTGTGGCAGAGAATTCCACAGATTCACAACTATCTGGGTGAAAAAGTATTTCCTCATCTCAGTCCTAAATGGTCTACTCCTTATTCTTAAACTGTGACCCCTGGTTCTGGACTCCCCCAACATGGGGAGCATTCTTCCTGCATCAAGCCTGTCCAATCCCTTAAAGAATGTTATGTTTCCACAAGATCCCCTCTCGTCCTTAATTCCAGTGAATACAAGCCCAGTCGACCCATTCTTTCATCATATGTCCGTCCCGCCATTCCAGGAATTAACCTGGTGAACCTATTCTGCACTCTCTCAATAGCAAGAATGGCCTTCCCTAATTTAGGAGACCAAAACTGCACACAATACTCCAGGTGTGGTTGATAAGGTTCATTACTTAAAAAACAGACAACTCACAAAAAGGTTAGGTAAACCAACTCAAGCTTTACTGATCATCAGCCTGCGGAAGTGACGGGGATACACCAGTCAAGTAAGCAACAGACACTTGACTTCTCCGCACCACCACTTCAATGAACAATGATTTGCATGGTGTTTTATACTGTGTGTCACTTGTCACATTCCAAATATGTTAGTCATGGTCACAAGATGCATCCAACATACATCACTACAGGACGAGTCTGAGCTTGTTGGTTGTCTCTCTTATCTATTAGTAGACACATTTCAAAGGCATCTTATCAGTTGGTACTTCCAAGACAAGACATTTCAAACGCATCTGTTTCTTATCTGATGGTACTTTTAGGACAAGACATTTCAACGGCATTGGTCTCTTATCAGTTGGTACTGCCAAGACAAGACATTTCAAAGGCATCTTAGTCATTGTCTCAATATACATCCACATGAGACGAGCCTGGGTTTGTCTCTCTCTCTCTCTCTCTCTCTCTCTCTCTCTCTCTCTCTCTCTCTCTCTCTCTCTCTCTCTCTCTCTCTCTCTCTCTCTCTCTCTTATCAATTGGTACTTTTCTACTAGAGAAAGCCTGCTTGAGAAGAAATACAATGTACAGTCAAGTATTCCACCATGTATCTTTTATATATTTAAAAGCATGTAACCTTTTCAAGTCTCACCAGGGCCCTGTACAACTGCAGTAGGACCTCCTTCCTCCTATACTCAAATCCTTTCGCTATGAAGGCCAAAATGCCATTTGCTTTCTTCACTGCCTGCTCTACCTGCTTGCTTACTTACAGTGACTGGTGTACAAGGACACCCAGGTCTTTTTGCACCTCCCCTTTTCTTAATCTGACACTATTCTGATAATTATCTGCCTTCTTGCCACCAAAATGGATAATCTCACATTTATCCATATTATACTGAATCTGCCTTGCATCTGCCCACTCACCCACCCCATGAAGTCATCCTGCAACCTCATAGCATCCTCCTCGCAACTCACTCTGCCACCGAGCTTTGTGTCACCCGCAAACTTGGAGATGTTACATTTAATTGTATGGGGGGAAAAGCAGGAACGGGGTACTGATTTTAGATGATCAGCCATGATTATAATGAATGGCGGTGCTGGCTCGAAGTGTCGAATGGCCTACTCCTGCATCTATTTTTCTATGTTTCTAATTCCTTTGTCTAAATCGTTAATATATAACGCCAACCAATTGTTCAAGCGCTTTTGATTGCAACATGCGCCTTAATTTAGTTCAACAAAGAAACTGACATGTTACTAAAGTTAATATATATATTCCTTTGTCTAAATCATTTATATATATATGTGTGTATATGTATATGTGTATATTTGAGGAAGGACATTCTTGCTATTGAGGGAGTAGGTTTACAAGGTTAATTCCCGGGATGGCAGGACTGTCATATGCTGAGAGAATGGAGCAGCTGGGCTTATACACTCTGGAGTTTAGAAGGATGAGGGGGCATCTCATTGAAACATATAAGATTGTTAAGTGCTTGGACACTCCAGAGGCAAGAAACATGTTCCCGATGTTGGGGAAGACCAGAACCAGGGGCCACAGTTTAAGAATAAGGAGTAAGCCATTTAGAACGGAGACGAGGAAACACTTTTTCTCACAGAGAGTGGTGAGTCTGTGGAATTCTCTGCCTCAGAGGGCGGTGGAGGCAGGTTCTCTCTATGCTTTCAAGCGAGAGCTAGATAGGGCTCTTAAAAATAGCGGAGTCAGGGGATATGGGGAGAAGGCAGGAACGGGGTACTGATTGAGGATGATCAGCCATGATCATATTGAATGGCGGTGCTGGCTCGAATGGCCGACTCCTGCACGTGTGTGTGTGTGCGTATATATAATAAAATAAAACTGTAAAGGAAGTGCTTTATTTTGTAATATCCAAATTGTATAAAGGAATTGTGTTCAGAAACTTTGAACTTTGAATTTTTTCACAGTATTTGAACAGGCCTTTGCAATACTGGCAGTTGAATACCAGAGCAATGGTAGAGAGAAATTCCTGAAGTTTATATAGTGGAGGAAATATCCTTTCCTAATCATTCAAATCAAATCCTTTTGTCACACACGTCTTTTCAACTTTTGCCTTTGTTCAAAAACCACCCTCGCCTGTATCGACCTTTGTCTTGCCCCTCATCGCCACCAGCACAATCAGTCTGTAGAAGAGCCCGACCCAAAATGGCACATATTCATGTTATCCAGAGATGCTGCCTGAGTTACTCCATCACTTTGTGTCTTTTTTTGTAAACCAGAATCTGTAGTTCCTTAATTCTATATCACTCTATCTATCAGAGTTAGTTCAATATTGGCTGCATTTGGTCCATATTCCTCAAAATATTTGCTATCGATTTTCTTGCTCAAACATCTTTTAAACGTTGTTTCCAGTTTCTACACTTCCTCTGGCATTTCGTTTCATTTAGATTATTTGAACCTTGTTCACTGTTTATATTTCAATTTTATATTTTGCAACACAATGGAAAAAATTGAGAGTATTTGGGAAACAAACAGTTTTTGTGTACATTTAGAATGTAATAAGATTTACTTTCACTGTTTTATCTACTAACCATTTTTAATCATGCATCAAACACTGCTGTGAACAATTGCAGTAAAACAATGGAACCAATTACAGAGGAAAATACTAATTTTATAAGATGTGTATCTTTACATTGCAATGTGTGTACAAATTCAATTAATAAATAGGACTTCTCATATCAGATAACTAAAGGTTTATGGTAATTATGGTCTGAATAGGTAGACAAGATGGAGAGACAAGCTGAGTGATTTATTTTTGAGCCTTACTTAAATTTATTATTGGGCACTTTAATAATAGGGCAAATCAGAAAATTATTTAAAAGCACACATAATACTCGTATACCTTTTAAGAATCCAGTTTTTTCTGTGTACATAATTTGATCATTTTAAATTTCTGTACTCCATGTGTTCGTTTTATCATGACATTTTTGTTTCTTTGTATAACAGCAAACCCAAATAAATCTCCCACAAAGTGCTGGAGTAACTCAGTGGGTCAGACAGCATCTCTGGAGAAAATGTTTGCTAGCGATGGTCCCTGGCCCTCTGAGTTACTCCAGCACTTTGTGTGTTTGTCAAATAAATCTGAGTTTCTTCATTCCCTTTCTTCTTTTTTCCGGTTACTTTTACTGTTCATGGTTTGTTTTGGCAAACTATGAAACAGCATTATGGTGGTTTACTGGTTCTAAACCACTTAATCACTTTCTTTATTAAATTGTATTATTAAAAGAAGTGAACTAGGAATATCTGCTCCTCTCAAACACCACTGAAAAGATATTTTGCGACTTAATGTCAACTCTCATTTTGACCTTTATTCAAGTTACTGAAATTTATATTTTTGGTAATTGATGTACATGCATACAGCATAGTTGATACTGTGGCAAACTTCTTGACGGTCAGTTTTTATCCTGACTTTTGTCTTTGGATAGTTCTATTGCTTTGCAGGACATTATTTTTGATTACCTTTTCCTACCCCTAGAAAGGGCACGAAACACTATTCCCTTTTCATGTATCTATAAGTTGTAAATGGCTAGATCATAATCATGTATTGTCTTTCTGCTGACTGAAAGGCACACAACAAAGCTTTTCACTGTACCTTGGTACACAGGACAATAAACTAAACTGAAAACTGGCACAGCACTAGAGTTGCTGCCTAACAGAGCCAGAGACCCGGGTTGGTCCGTTTAATACTGTTTGATACTGACTACGGATGCTGTCCGTATGGGGTGTCCATGTTCTCCTTGTGACCGCATGGGTTTTGTCCGGGCGCTCCGGTTTAATCCCACATCACAAAGACGTATAGGGTTGTACATTAATTGGTGTCTGTAAATTGTCTCTAATGTGTAGTATAGAACTAGTGTACGGGTGATCAATGGTTGGCGTGGACTTGGTGGGCAGAAAGGCCTGTTTCCACGCTATATCTCAAAACTAAACTAAATTACCCACCATAAAGAAAAGCATGCTTCTGCAAATTACCTCCCACACAATATTTGACATATATTACGGGTCTACTGAGTGGGAGCTTGATGCTCTATCTGTGATTTTAATCTGTTTTGTTTGATCCCACCTTTCAGAGAGAAGAGGTTAAGCTTACAGAAGAGATTAAAAAACTTAAACAAGAGAAACAAGCATTAGAGGTGGACCTAGAAAAAATGAAGAAAGAATGTAATATGGCTAAAGAACAACTTACTAATACCTCAGGCGAGTTATTGGTTGTGCAGTTAACCAATTCCTTTGTTGGGATTGGAGAATTATTCAAGATAAATAATGAAGAAGTATTAAAGCTGGCAGTGGTCTTAAATTGCAATTATTTGACCAGAAGACGTGAAGTTAGTAATTTTCAATTCTATATTGTTAAAATGTAAAGACATGCAAATTTTTTTAGGAAAACACAAAATGCTACAGGAACTCAGTGTGTCAGCTAACATCTGTGGTGGGAAATGAACAGACAATAACAAACGTTTTTGCAAGCTGATGGAGTGATTTAATTTGCACAGATAAGATGGACACGTCAGTCTGTAGAATAGTCCTGATCCGAAACGTCTTCTGTCCATTTCCCTACACACATGTTCTTGATGCATTGAGATTCCAGAGCACTTGTTTTTTGCTTAAGTTTCATCCATAGACTCTAGCTTCCCAATATTTTCTACTGTAACAATACAATAAGTACATCGGTTGCTGCTTAACCAATAGTATTTTGAATATTGATCTACCTAGCTTATTTTTCTATAAATATTAACCATATTTCACAAAAGTGAAATTATCCAGTTCTTTAAAACAGAATATGACTTTCAGTTCTTCCTTTGGTAATCTGTTCTTGTATCTGTTGATAAATTACTTATACTTTTGATTTCTTATTTATGGACTGTCCCCAGGGTTTGGAAAATCTGTACCATTTGGATTCCTCCTCAATCTAAATACTTCATCACTACAATCGTTTTGAACATTTTTACTCAAGCTTTGCAAATTTTCCCCACCCACTGTGCCCCATCAATGCTCTTCAGGTCTCCAGCACAGAGTGGATAAATGGAGTGATTTATCATTTGCCCTGCAACCATAGAAGTAATGTCACAGATTGATTGCCTATTTAAAAAAAAAAAAACTGCACACTATTAATTTCCCTTGATTTCAAGGCTATCAGAATGTATTTCTCCTTTCAGATATTTTCCTTTAAAAGGTCGAATTCCTGGAAGATTTACTTATCAGTAATTATCTGTTTCCGCTACCTGAGCTCTCTGCAGCCTTCATGCCTCAAAATGGAGTAATGCTCATACATTTTGTAGAAAATTGAAAGCAGACCAAATAACATTAAACATCAGCAGGTCAAGCAGCATCTGTGGAGGGAATGGATATGTGACATTTCAGGTCCAAGTAATCATTTGGACTGGAGAAGGGTGCGGATCTGAAATGTCGTCTGGTTGCAAGTGACGCATATCCTTCTATTCCCAGCATCTCCACGAGCCAATCTAAATGCTTCTTAAACAATTTAATATTGTGAGCAATTTTTAGCACCATATCTGTGGAAAGATGTGCTGGCTCTGGAGAGGGTCCAGAGGAGGTTTACAAGAATGGCTGCAGGAATGAGTAGATTGACATATGATGAGCGTTTGATGGCACTGGACCTGTACTCGTTGGAGTTTAGAAGAATAAGGGAGGACCTCATTGAAATGTACAGATTAGTGAAAGGCTTGGATAAAGTGGATGCGAAGAGGATGTTTCCACTAGTGGGAGAGTCTAGGACCAGAGGTCATAGCCTCAGAATTAAAGGACATTCTTTTAGGAAGGAATTTCTTCAGTTAGGGTAGTGAATCTGTGGAATTCTTTGTTAGAGGCTTTGCTGTGGAGGCCGTCAGTGGATATATTTAAGGCAGAGATACATGGATTCTTGATTGGTATAGGTGTGCGAGAAGGCAGGTGAATGGGGTTAGGAGGGAGGGATAGATCAACCATGGTTGAATGGCGTAGGCTTGATGGGCCAAATGGCCTAATTCTGCTCCTATCACTTGTGACCTTATGATAAACGTCACTTTCTTATCTGCTGTGGCCACCACACCTGCACGCCACACCGCCCTGTGTAAAAGAAAAAAAAACTTGCCCCGCACATTTCCATTAAACTCCCCCTCTCCACCTTATAGCTATTTGTATTCTGACTTTTGTTTTAAAAATCCAGGTGATAAAGATTTTGTAATGAAAATAATGGAAGAACAGAATAAGCAAGAAATCCATCGTCTCACCAAGAGGTTGCAATGGTATGCAGAAAACCAGGAGATGTTGGACAGGGATACCGCACGGCTTAAAACAGCAAATGTAGAGATTGAGAAGCTAAAGGAGCAGGTACTGAATACACCTGGCTGATTAACAAAGAATTGGATGTCAGATAGATCTTGAACTATCTTTGAGTCTTTTCTCAAGACAGTTGAATAGTTATTACTGAATCACTCCGAACATCTGTTACATAATGCAATATTTTTGTGTGCTGTGCTACTCTACTCTATTTTTCATGGCCTGTTCATATTCTTCACATTAGCATCATTTTGCAGTCACATAGAATCAGATTTACCAATGCTTTGTATATCAAAGTCTCTATTATAATCATAGAGTCATACAGCATGGAAACGGGCCCTACGGCCCAACTTGCCCACACCGACCAACATGTGGGCTTGCCTTTGGCCCATATCCCTCCAAACCTGTCTTATCCATGTATCTGTCTAATTTTTTCTTAAACGTTGTACTAGTTCCTGCCTCAACTACCTCCTCTGGCAGCTTCTTCCATACACCCACCGCCCTTTGTGTGAAAGAGTTACCCCTCATTCCTGTTAAATCTTTTCCCTCTTCACTTTAAACCTATGTCCTCTGGTTCTTGTCAATCCTTCAGCTTCCAATTACCATTATTATATTTTTAGGTTCCTCGGTCAAGTCTTTCAGGGTACATTTGCAAACTCACCATTTCTTCAATTTTTCTCTCTTCAACTTTAACAGATTGAAAAGCTTGCAGCTGATTCCAAAGTCAGAAATTCACCTCCTGAGAAACGTGCAAAGGGCAGAGCACTTGAAGCCAAGCGAATTCAGGACCTTGAGCGACAAGTATGTACTGTTTATTTTTTCGAACTCTGGTTGCCAACTTGTTATTAACATTATAAAGTAATGGAACACCAATTGGAATACAGTAGGAAACGCTCAGTAGGAAGGTTGCATCATCTATGGAAAAGTGTGTTGAGTGCCTAGAACACATTGCCAGGGGTGGTGGTGGTTGAGGCATATATGATAGTGGTATTTAAGAGGCTTTTGGATAGGCATATTGTTATGGAGGGATCTGGATTATGCGCAGGTCTTGGCATCATGTCCAGCACAGACATTATGGGCCAAAGGGTCTGTTCTTGTGCTGTACTGTTCCACATAGAACTGGAAAAGTGAGAAATCAAGTTAGCTTTAATGTTGGAGAGAGGGTGGGGATGGATGGATAGTTAAATGGGAATATCTGTGATTGGGTGGGGCAGGGTATCTGAAGTGATTTCACTGTTTACGGAGCTGTGCTGTTGGGAAATAAATTGGTCTTGTCGTTCTTATGTGTCATGTGACAGCTATACGGAACAGAGACAGGCCCATCGGCCCAACTTGCCCATGCCAACCAATTTGTCCATCCTGAGCAAATCTCACTTGCCTCTGCCTAGCCCATATCACTGCAAATCTTGCCTGTCCGTGCACCTGTCCAAACGGCATAATTGTAACTCTTTCCCACTTCCTTGTTCCAAATACACACACTCTCCTTACCCTGGGGAAAATTTTCTGGCTATTTACATTGTCTCTGCCTCCCCATGGTTTTGTAAACCTCCGTCTCTTCCACTCAATGCCATAATTATCCAACATTTCCTTATAACTCAAACCTTCTAGACCCAGTAACATCCTCATAAATCTTTTAGCTGTACAGCATAGAAATAGTCCCTATAGTTCACACTCATTCATTCATTTACACAAATCCAATTTTATTCTCCTCACAAACACTTCATCCTGCCCCAGATTCTACCACTTGCCTCAACACTCAACACAATCACATGACTTCAATTACTGGGTTAATTAATCTATTAATTAATTTGCATATCTTTGCAACGTGACAGAGAGCTCACTTGCCCATAGTGTAGGATATTTTTGAGGCAGATGTAGATAGGTTATTGATTAATGCGGGAGTCGGGTTATGGGGAAAAGGTGAATGGGGTTGAGAGGTAGATCAGCCAGGATTGAATGGCGGAGTAGACTTGATGGGCGGAATGGCCAAATTCTGCTCCTATCACATAAACATGAATATGAGACAGGGGTGACCTTATGGAGGTTTATAAAACCGTGTTGGAAATACCTAGGGTGAATAGCCATCTTTACTCTAGTTCACAATTTCAGTGACCAGGATTGATAGTATCTCGAGTTGTGAGGCAGTAATTTTACGTGCTGTGCCACTATGCCACCCGAATGCAGTAAACCCAAGGAATGTTGGAAGCTACTTTAGTTGGTAATTTCTATTGGGGACTGGGCCTCCCATATAATGTAGCATTTTAAAAAGTTAGACAATTTAAAGCATTCTGTACTATATTCTCAGCATCTGCTGTGTTTTGAGTTTTATTTTCAGGTATTCTCTGGATTATTTTATGAACCTGGATGATTCAGTAAAATGTAGCGAGCCCTTTGCACAATTGCATTTCTAAAATGGAGGTGGGGAGAGAAATCAGATAGTGGCTCCTTGCTATCAGTGCAAGGAAGTTTTGGAAACCATATGGAGATTACCAGTGTGTTTGAGAAATGCATTTCTTGCTCATGAATTTAATTGAGTTCTTTGAGAAAGATGAAAATGTTGATGATATAATAAATGTTTTGCATTAACTTTGATATATTAATAATATTACAAGCAATATTCCACAGAGAAGGCTTTTCAAATAGTTGCTTCAGTTACTGCTGCAGTGGCAGCTGGTTTAAATCACATCATTAAATTGTTTATTGAAGGTTGGTATCTGGATGAGTTCAGTTCATGGGTAGAGTTTCAAAAAAGCTCTCTTTGGGCTGTGTAGCAGGGAATCGCAGGAGTCCAGCCAAAAGCTAAGCGAACACAAGTTCTGTGCATGAGACCTGTTTATTCTCTCCGATACAGCTCCCTACTCCTCGAAAGTCACGGGCTTTGCCTGGTCTTAAATACCAACTCGGGTACAAACCACATGACTAGCGCCTACCACACCGAGACGCCGCCCTCCAGAGCCGAGGATTCGTTGTGCCCGTGGCTTGCCACCAGGTGCCGCCACATGACCCCTCCCCCACTCCGCAGAACCAGAGGCACCGAACGGATGGGACGCCGAACGAGGCAGCCAGAATGCGTAGAGATGACCCCATGCCCGGGGGGTTGCTCGGTTCAGAAGAATCTCCAGGAGCCCGGGACGGCGAACGCCCGCGATGGGGCAGTTGAGCCACATGGACTGGCTCGGTCAGGTCCAAGTGGGTCGGCTACAAACGAGCCATAGGCACAGTTTTGCACCGGCCTCCCATGTCCAAATCAAATGTAGAAGGCTCGTGACGCAGCGCGCGAAAGCGACCTTCATACGGGCGCTGCAAGGGTGACCTGTGGGAGCCATGGTGAAGAAAAACATACGTGCAGAACATCAGTGGCAGTGGCACATGGGAAGGGGCCACTCCATGACACGATGTTGGGATGGGAGACGGCACCGACCCTCTACCGCAAGCGGACCAGCACCAATGACGGCGGTTCCTGGGACCCATCAGCAGCAGGGACGGTGAGCGGAGCACCATACACCAACTCCACGTAGGACGATGACAGATCCTCCTTGGGGGCTGTCCGAATTCCCAACAGGACCCATGGCAACTTGTCCATCCACCCAGGGCCTGTGAGACAAGCCTTCAGGGTGGCCGTTAGACAGCGGTTGAACCTCTCCACCAACCCATTCGACTGGGGATGGTACGCTGTCGAGTGGTGGAGCTGCGTCCTCAACAGGCAGGCCATGGTGGACCACGATTCAGATGTGAACTGGGCGCCCCAGTCGGACGTGATGTGAAGTGGAACCCCAAAGCGGGCAATCCAAGTTGCCACGAGCACACGACTGAGCGGAAGTGTCCACGAGCGAGATGGCCTCCGGGTAAAACGGTCAACCACCGTAAGCAGGTGCGAAAGACCCTGGGACGGAGGCAGTGACCCCACGATGTCCACGTGTACATGATCGAACTGCCGGCGTGGCACTACGAAGTCTTGAACAGGCGCCCGGACGTGTCAATGTACCATCGATGTCTGGCACCTCGAGCACCAAGCCAGAGATCGCGGTGGGGTACGCTGGCATCTCATCGTCCACCAACTGGGTCACCGCCAAGGTGGAGTAATCTATTCCTGAGGCTGGGTAAAGCACGGCTGCAATTTCCGGATGGGAGAAGGTATCCGCCACTAGGTTGCATTTCCCGGCAATGTGTCGGACGTCCGTTGTATACTCCGAAATAGCCGCCAACTGCCGCTGCGGGCGGACCAAGGATCCAAAACCTTGACGAAAGCAAACGTGAGGGGATTGTGGTCCATGAAGGTTACGAAGGAACGGCCCTCGATAAGTACCAGAAGTGCCGCACTGCAAGGTGTAAGGCGAGCAGCTCCCGGTCGAAAGTGCTGTAGCGCTGTTCTGCAGCGCTCAAGTGCCGGCTAAAGAAGGCGAGAGGCCGCCAACGGCCGTTAACCGACTTCCAAAACACCGCCAACCACAGAGTCCGAGGCATCCATGGTGGGGGCGTCGGCCAACGGATGCATAAGCATTGTCGCCCGAGCCAAGGCCTCCTTCGCCCCTTCAAACGCCGCCGTTGAGTTCGGCCTCGTAGGCGGCAGTGGCGGAATGCATTTTTTTATTTTTTTTTCAAATGTCCCTTGCAGGATTACACTCCTGGGCGTCGGGGTCACCAGTGTAGCGGGGACTCGCGGGAGTCCAGTAAAAAACTAAGTAGACGCAATTTGTGTGCATGAGACGTGTTTATTCTCTCTGACACAGCTCCCTACTCTTTGAAGGTCAGGGGCGTTGTCTGGCCTTAAATGCCAACTCGGGTACAAACCCCGTGAATAGCTCCTCCCACACCGAGACGCCGCCCTCCAGAGCCGAGTGTTCGTTGTGCCCGTGGCTTGCCACCAGGTGCCGCCACAGCAGTGTTAATATTTTGCATTTTTGCTTATTTTTGACGACAGATATCTCCGCTTCTTAAACAACTCTCATCAATGAACCTTTAATTAGTGCAGGTTTTTAATGTACCCTGATTAAATTTGTGAGAAAACCGTCATTCTTTACCAAATTTATTCTATACTTTAATATGCAAATTAACTGTGCAAGCTAAATCTAACCACTTCATATTTGTAGATTTTTTTTTTCTTACTGGGCTGTTGCTTTGACTAATTTATTCACAGCATGAGGACATCGTGAATCATTGTGAAGGAGCCTATTCTGCCCATCTTCCATGCTAAATAAAACATGAGCTATTTAGACTTTTCTCAGTTCCTTGTTAGTTATGGCATTTCAACTCCCCATTTAAGCCCTTGGTCAACACAAGGCTTTTTACCTCCACTGATAGATAGACACTGCTGGAGTAAACCAGCCTGAAGAAGGGTCTCGACCTGAAAGATCACCTATTCCTTTTCTCCAGAGATGTTGGCTGACCCACTGAGTTACTCCAGCATTTTGTGTGTATGTTCGGCGTAAACCAGTATCTGCATTCCTTGCTACACTTTTTACTTCAACTACCTGGTGGTGAATTTCAGACCACCAACATTCTTTGAATGAAAAAAGTATTTCCTCAAATTATTTTGAATACTTCACTCCCTGGTATCTAGTTATTGAATTTAGTGGAAATTAGATCTTCCTGTTCACACTATCTCTGCTTCTGTCAATTTTAAACACCTCAATTACATTTCCATGTCCTCCTTGGTCCAAGGTAAACAGCCCCAGCTTAACCAAGATGTGTTCTCCAGTCAAGGAAGTGTTGTGTATAGTGTAATGCTCCGAAGGATACACAGTGGTCCCAACTAGAATTTACACTGTCTCAGTATCACATTTCCCTTCTTTTGTATTCTGAGCCATGACTGGTAAAGGAAAAGATCTCAATGCTTTCTTAATCATCCTCTCTGCTTGTCTTTAAAGATCTATGGATATCTTGGATCCTTCATCTTTTCTACACTTTCATTCAATGCCTGACTTTTATTGTGTATTCCTTTATGACTTTGGCTCTCTCAAGTGCATTAGATCACCTCTCCAAGGTTGAATTCTCCTTGTAACTTTTTTGTCCTCCTTTACTATCACCTACAAGTGTCTTCCTCACTATTAACCACATTGCCCATTTTGTATCAACTTCAAGCTTCTTAATTTTATTTATTTTAGTTTAGAGATACAATGCGGATGTTAAACTAAGTTCTTTTGTCAGTCTAATTCAAGAAAATTTGATTCAACCCATTGCTGCTAAAATCAATTCTTTATTCTGACAGCGCTAGATAATTCTTTAAACCTTCCAACACAGAGCTAAAAGCTCTGGGGCTGGTCGAAAGAACTACTGACTTTGGTATAAACGTAACACATCATATAGGTATTAGACAATGATGATTCAAAAGGAGTGGCAAACTATTAACCAATCATTATGGTTTACCATACATATAGCTTTTTTGCATTAACCAATCAACTAGATCCTTTCCAGTGATTGACAACACGCATAGTCACATGATTTTCACTTTCCCGGCCCCTTTACCACCTTTTTTCCCCTCTGTGGTTTTCTTTAACTTCTTTGCTCAAAATCATTTTATTTCAATGAAGTAAAACCACAGAGATATAAAACTAATTCTCACAGAACACCTCTCAGAATATAAAATACATATCATATAACCATATAACAATTTCAGCACGGAAACAGGCCATCTCGACCCTTCTAGTCCGTGCCGAACACGTATTCTCCCCTAGTCCCATATACCTGCGCTCAGACCATAACCCTCCATTCCTTTCCCATCCATATAACTATCCAATTTATTTTTAAATGATAAAAACGAACCTGCCTCCACCACCTTCACTGGAAGCTCATTCCACACAGCCACCACTCTCTGAGTAAAGAAGTTCCCCCTCATGTTACCCCTAAACTTCTGTCCCTTAATTCTCAAGTCATGCCCCCTTGTTTGAATCTTCCCTACTCTCAGTGGGAAAAGCTTATCCACGTCAACTCTGTCTATCCCTCTCATCATTTTAAAGACCTCTATCAAGTCCCCCCTTAACCTTCTGTGCTCCAAAGAATAAAGCCCTAACTTGTTCAACCTTTCTCTGTAACTTAGTTGCTGAAACCCAGGCAACATTCTAGTAAATCTCCTCTGTACTCTCTCTATTTTGTTGACATCCTTCCTATAATTAGGCGACCAAAATTGTACACCACACTCCAGAATTGGCCTCACCAATGCCTTGTACAAGTTTAACATTACATCCCAACTTCTATACTCAATGCTCTGATTTATAAAGGCCAGCACACCAAAAGCTTTCTTTACCACCCTATCTACATGAGATTCCACTTTCAGGGAACTGTGCACAGTTATTCCCAGATCCCTCTGTTCACCTGCATTCTTCAATTCCCTACCATTTACCATGTACGTCCTATTTAGATTTGTCCTGCCAAGATGTAGCACCTCACACTTATCAGCATTAAACGCCATCTGCCATCTTTCAGCCCACTCTTCCAACTGGCATAAATCTCTCTGTAGACTTTGAAAATCTACTTCATTATCCACAACCCCACCTATCTTAGTATCATCTGCATACTTACTAATCCAATTTACCACACCATCATCCAGATCATTGATGTACATGACAAACAACAGTGGACCCAACACAGATCCCTGTGGCACCCCACTAGTCACTGGCCTCCAACCTGACAAATAACCATCCACCATTACTCTCTGGCATCTCCCATTCAGCCACTGTTGAATCCATCTTGCTACTCCACCATTAATACCCAACAATTGAACCTTCTTAACCAACCTTCCGTGAGGAACCTTGTCAAAGGCCTTACTGAAGTCCATATATACAACATCCACTGCTTTACCCTCATCAATTTCCCGAGTAACCTCTTCAAAAAATTCAAGAAGATTAGTCAAACATGACCTTCCAGGCACAAATCCATGTTGACTGTTCCTAATCAGACCCTGTTTATCCAGATGCTTATATATATTATCTCTAAGTATCCTTTCCATTAATTTGCCCACCACTGACGTCAAACTAACAGGTCTATAATTGCTGGTTTACTCTTAGACCCCTTTTTAAACAATGGAACAACATGCGCAGTACGCCAATCCTCCGGCACTATTCCCGTTTCTAATGACATTTGAAATATTTCTGTCATAGTCATATATCATACAGCAATTACACAATACATACACACAACATATATTTTCACCTTTGGAAAAGAAAGTTATTTCTAAAACTTCAGATTTAAACAAAGTCTAATACAAATCCTAATTAAATACAATACACTTCACAAATAATTTCCTTACTTCATAGTTAAAATACAGTTACTTATGGATTAAATATGAGTTTTGCCCCATTCTTATAAAGTAGTAAGAACTTAAGTTATTTCTACAATCCCCAACCACACAAAGGCCACTAATTGTCACACTTGATTGCTTCGTCCCTGGCTCGAGTCTAGTTTAATTACCACCTCCCCCTTCTATCTCTGGACGAAAGGAATGTAAGGCCTTCTCACTAATAGCATTCCACACAACAAATGGAAGATTATCAAAACAGAGTTACTTTCTCAGTTTTCTATAAACATAAGAAACCACCTTTATACAAAGGTCACACAACCATCACCCATGCCTTATCTCTTATCTCAACATAAATACATTTAAACAGCACAAACCAGATCACAGACTAGTATCTAGCCTTGGTGCCCACGACCCAATATAGACAACCATAAATACCCTTTATAACACAGCCGAGCTCAAAGATGTGCCATAAAGAAGGACACACGGTCTTCATGTCTTGAGAAGAAACCCATCCATATCCGATACTCTAAACCAAATAAAACTTCTGACAGAGTTATAGCCACTTCAAAGCAAACAAAGCTATGCGTATTTACATCAACATCTCCATGTTATAACAAACCATCTGTTCTATGTGTGTGTGTGTGTGTTCTTTATTCCTTTGTGGCCTATGTATTTTGAAAACCTCCGCTCCAAGTCCCTCTCTTGCAACTCAACGCAAGTTCCTTACACAGAAATTATCATTTGAGCAATTTTATTGTATAATATTTCCTCACGGAAACAGGCCCTTCTGCCCACCGAGTCCGCACCAACCAGCTATCCTCATACACAAGCACTATCCTACACACCAGGGACAAATTACAATTTTTACTGAAGCCAATTAAACCAAAACCTGTACGTCTTTGGAATGTGGGAGGAAATCGGCGCACTTGGGGGAAACTCACAAGGTCACGGGGAGAATGTACAAACTCCGTACAGACAGCACCCGTAGTCAGGATTGAACCTAAGTCTCTGGCGCTGTAAGTAGCAACTCTACCGCTGTATCACCCTTAATTGTTGCAGTTGAATAGAAATTATTTATATATACCAGATAACTTGAGGTGCTCTAAGCCCCTCAGCACGCCACTGCAAAATCAATTACAATCATAAAGTTCCCAAATTTAACTTGAAAAAAGGCATAAAGTGCTGGGGAAATTCAGCGGTCAAGCAGCATCTCTGGAGAACATGAAATCACTTTTTCTCTTTGATCTGGACTTTGCTTTTCTCTGGTTTGACAAAATCCTCCATGGTGAACTTTTTGTTCCTTTCTCAAATTGATGTTGACAACTTTGAATATGCTACCATTAATGATCCACCTCGTGGTTACCTAAAAAAAATCACGCAAGGTAGTCAAACACTATTTCTATCAACAAAGTTGCGCTTATTCTCCTTGATTCATTTTTAATTTCCTAAATGATTTTTCATGCTTCCCTGGGAGTTTTTGCCAACAACCTTTTTCCAATCACTTGCTCAACAACAATGGTAAATTAAATAGATTGAATTACATGGACTATTCCTTTCTCAATTTTAAATCATTGTACCATAAAAGCAGCTGTCTAGACCTTTCAGCACCATGTCCCAAGCAAAAGAGAACTGGCATATGACGATCAGAGTCTTTACTGTTTCCATATTCTTAAAGAAGCTGTTTTATCCAGGAATTTACATCTTTAGGAATCCACATTTAAAAAAATATTTTTTTGAAGTATATCACAAAGATTTAGAATTAAATATAAATGGCCTAATTATGAAGGCAGATAATTCCAACATTGGGCTGTGTTTGATAGTGAGGAAAACAGTGTTATATCAATCGTGGGAAACTTGAAACCAGTCTGAAGAAAGGTCTCGACGCAAAACATCACCTCTCCATAGATGGTGCCGGTCCTGCTGAGCTACTCCAGCTTTTTGTGTCTGGTTTAAACCAGCATCTGCAGTTCCTTCTTACACATGGGAAACTAATTAATGGATTGGTCAAGCAGGCTGATGAGTGGACGTTAAGGTGACGATGTTACATATGCATGGGTCTTTGTGATGAAGAGCATAACAGTGAGGTTTGATTTGTTAAAAAAAAACATCAGTAACGTTGTGAGATGTTATGTTATATTTAATTGGATTTTGTGTCAAAGGATCACTGATGCTTGTGGCCAACACGAACTAATCACCTATTTCACCTGGTCCTCTTTAGAGGGCATGGAACCTCCACACATCCCACTTCCCCACATATGTGGTAAAAGAGTGAATGATGAGTTTGTTTTTCGAATTTGTATAAGTGGTTGGTTTGGTTCGAGTCAATGTTGAGTTTACTTTATTGTCATGTGTACTGAGGTACAGTGTAAAGCTTTTGTTACATGCTAACCAGTCAGCGAAAAGACAATGCACCATTACAATCGAGCCATCCACAGTGTACATGATAAAGGGAATAACATGAATAATGTTTAGCACACTGGGTTAGTGTAGAAATATTGAAGCTTTATGTGACAGGACTCTAGGAGTGCATATGCCAGTCTCAGGTGCTCATTTGGTCATAATAGTCATTTTAAATAGGTGATCAGCACATGGATTTCTCTGTGAAACAGAGGGAATTCACCCCATTAAGTCTGATATCTGGAAAGCAATGAATTGAAGTTCACTGGATTAGGAAAGATAGTTTATCTTCAACTGAAGAAAACCAACTTTACTACCATCTAGTATAATGGCATTGTCACATTTTCTTCATTATCCTCCCCAGATTAATTAAAATGTAGGAGAACACCCTTCTGTCACAGATGATAATGGTCACTACTTTTATACGCTACAATCGTTGAACTCTTTTGTTTATGCATGATTGTGCTTATTTAATTTAGAGATACAGCATAGAAATAAGCCCTTCTGCCCACTGAGTATGCGCCAACCAGCGATCCCTGCACACTAATGCGATCCTACACACACTCGGAACAATTTACAATTATACCAAAGCAATTAACCTACAACACTGTACGTCTTTGGAATGTGGGAGGAAACTGGAGATCCCGGAGAAAACCCACACAGAGAAGTGCTGTAGTCAGGTTTGAACCCGGGTCTCTGTCGCTGTAAGACAACAACTCTACTGCTGCACAACTGTGGTGCCCTCGGCGTACGGTATTACTCAATTGTATGCAAAACAGTATTTTACTTTATCTAGGTACATGTGACAATAGATTATTAAACTATAAAGTGTATGTACTGTACAAGGTCATTTCTCATTCTTGTCTCAGGTGAAAGAAATGGAAGAGATAATTCGAAGGCGCTATCCAAATTCCTTGCCTGCCCTTATTTATGCCGCGGCTTCTGTACCTGATGCATCAGCTGAAACTGAAGGCAACCTGTATTCAAGAGCTTTTTATGAAAAAAGGATAAAGAAGCTAGAAGCTGACCTAGAGGGGAAAGATGAAGAAGCAAAGAAGTGCTTGAGAACAATGGAACAACAGTTTCAAAAAATAAAGGTACAGATCATTATTATTTAAAGCTGTACCCTTACAAATAAATAGTTAGCTGATGCAAGAATTTTGGGCAATGTTGTAACATCATTATTTTATTAATTGATAGTCTATCGTGTTTTCATTGATGTATAGATTTTTGAAGCTTGTGAAACTATTTAAACTTTATGAAACTCTACAATCTGTCGATGAGGACAGCGTGGTGTTCACCCCCTCATATCCTTGGGTCAACTACCAACTGTTTCGTCTTGTTCACGTTATAAGTTAGGTTAATGTCCTAACACCATGACACTGGCTTCTCGATCTCTTTCCTGTACGTTGTCTCATTATTGTTGCAGAACTGGCTGATAACGGTGTGTAGGAATAAACTGCAGATGCTAGTTTACACCAAAGCTAGACACAAAAGGCTGGAGTAATTCAGACGGAACAGGCACATCTCTGGATAGAAGGAATAGGTGACGCTTCGGGTCGAGACCCTTCTTCAGACTGCTTCATTTTGGGGATGATGATCAAGGAAAATGTAAATAGATCATTGTTAGCTAGGAGAAGGTGACAACTAAGCATGCAGACATAAAGTTTAAAGAAGGGTCTCAAGCTGAAACGTCACGCATTCCTTCTATCCAGAGATAGAATGCTGCCTGTTCTGCTGAGTTACACCAGCATTTTGTGTCTATATTTGGCCGATAACAGTATCATCGGCAGACTTAAACTTTGTCGATGGTGTACTTGGCCACAGAATCATGTGTGTACAGGGAGCATAGCAGGGGACTCAGCTCAAAATCCTGAGGAACAGCAGTGTTGAAGGTCAAGGTTGAGGAAATAGTATGACTAATCGACTGAGGTTGGGAAGTCCAGAAGCCAGTTGGAGATGGAGGTCCTGAGGCCAAGATCCAGAAATTTTGTGATAAGCATTGAGGTTACCGTGGGGAAAAATCAGAGACATTGTAAATGAATGAAGTTCACAGATTTAGGCATTCTAGTGCATGATTCAACATGGCAACCCACGTCCAACATGTAGTTTAGAAGGCAAGTATTGGCAGTATTTTCGCCTTGCAAAGGGATTATACTTTAAACAAACAGAGTGGTTTTATGGATGTACACGGCCTTGGAATTCTGTGCACAGGTTTGTCACCACGCTATCCAAAAAATGATATAATAGCATTGGAGGCAGCCCACAGGAGATTAGCCAGTCTAATTGGTTTAGTTTAGTTTAGAGATACAGCTTGGAAACAAGTCCTTTTGCCCACTGAGTCCACGCCGACCACCGTGGTCACATATCACACTAGTTCTATGTTATTCCACTTTTACATCCACTCCCTAAGCACTGGAAGCAATGTACAGATACAATTAACCTACAAGCCTGCTCGTCTTTGAGATGTGGGAAAAAGACGAAGCACCCGGGGGGTAACACACGCGGTGACAGGGAGAACGTGCAAACTCCGCACAGACAGCACCCGAGGTCAGGATCGAACCACAGTCTCTGGCGCTGTGAGGCAGCACCGTGCCATCCTTGTGCTGCATAGATCTTGGCATGGGAGGGTTGTCCATTCAAGAGAGGCAAAATGGTTTGTGTCCATAGTTCAGAAGAATGAGGGAGTGACCTCGTTCAAACAAAAATTCAAAGGAGGCTTGACAGGATAGATGTTGAGATGTTTCCACAAGTAGGAGAGTTGTAAACAAGGGATTAGTCATTTAAACGTCAGGTTTGTAGAAACATCTCTGAGGGTAGTGAGTCTCTAAAATTTCTCTAACCCTGAGGGTGGGGGAGGTCAGATTATTAGATTTGTTTTTAAGGTGGAGATAAATATTTGGAAGGTCGATGAATTGAAGGTTATTGGGAACTGGTACAAAAGAGCAGTTAATGCCATTATAGACCAGCTGGGCTTGTATTGAATGGCAGGGCAAACTTGAGGGGCCCGGGAGCATATTCCCACTCCTAGTTTCTTGTATGCTTATATCTTGTAGGTTTACCATATGTGCTTCCTTGCTTGATCCTATTTTAATTGTCTTGGCACTACTTACCTTTCTGAAGAAGGGTTCTGACCCAAAACGTCACCCATCCTTCTCCAGAGATGCTGCCTGATCCGCTGAGTTACTCCAATACTTTGTGTCTATCTATCTGATATACACATGTATTTCATAGCTGAAGCCTTATTGAAAATTTTCATTATTAATGTTTCAAAACTGCTCAGTTTTCTCTCAACTTGAGTGACTTTTGATAACATTTTTCATTTAAGTTCTCTTTCATTTTCAGTTCATTTGAGAGTTTAGTCAATGTGCACACTTGATTTTTATCCATGCTGGCACTTTATACAGTGATGGACCACATTGTAGAAGAGCAGTATGTTAACTCCTAATTCTTAGTACCATCCATCGTTTAACATGTGTGCAGTCATTTAACGTGTTCAGTAATTAAAAATATTTCCCTTTCCTTGGAATATCCTATTTTTTTCCCCCCCAACCTGACGTCATATTCAATGACGTACGAGTGATATCATAAAGATGGCATCACAATGGCAACCACATCATTCAGCTTCCTGCCTGAGCCATCTACAGGATGGCTCGGGTCTTGCAAGATATAATGTAAGTAAATTATTATGCCACTTAGGAGCTAGCATTTTGCCATTGTTTTATAAATATTCCAATGGAAGGTTAGATCACATGGGATCTAAGGAGAGATAGCTGAATGTATAGAAAATTGGCTTCGTGGAAGGAAACAGAGGGTGATGGTGGAAGGTTTTGCTTCTCGGACTGGAGACTTGTGACTAGTGGTGTGCCTCAGGGTTTGTTACTGGACCCATTACTGTTTGTCATCTATATCAATGATTTGTATGAGAACGTACAATATAGAAGTATGGAGGTCATGTTGCAGTTATGTAAGATGTTGGAGAGGCTACATTTAGAGTATTGTGTTCAATTCTGGGCAACATGTTATAGGAAAGATGTTGTTAAGTTGGAAAGGGCGCACAGACTATTTACGATAAATGTTGCCAGGACTCGAGGGTCTGAGCTATAGGGAGAGGTTGACTAGGCTGGAACTCCATTCCCTGGAGAGCAGGAGGATGTGATGTTGTAGAGGTGTATGAATTCATGAGTGGAATAAATCAGGTAGACGCACGGTCACTTGCCCAGAGTGGGGGAATCGAGAACCAGAGAGCTTGAGTTTAAGTTGAAGGGGGAAAGATTTTATAGGAATCGGAGTGGTAACTTCACACAAAGGGTGGTGGGTGTATGGAACAGCCTGCCAGAGGAGGTAGTTGAGGCAGGGACTATCGCAACATTTAAGAAGCAATTAGACAGGTACATGGATCGGACAGGTTTAGAGTGATATGGGCCAAATGCAGGCAGGTGGGACTAGTGTACATGGGACATGTTGGTCGGTTTGGGCAAGTTGGGCCAAAGGGCCTGTTTCCACATTGTATGACTCTAAGTAAAATTATTTTTTTAATGCTCATGAAGAAAATAATTTTGTTTGTTTGTAGTATTTCCTGTTTTTTTTAATACAAGCCAAATCTTTTTGGTAAACTGTTACCAAAAAAGATTGCAGGAAACTTTGTGTATCAGAAATCTAGTGCGATTTTTCAGAATTGAAATGTATATGCTTATTTTGAAGGTACTATTAAAAGTACTATTAAGAGTAAGAGCAACTAAAATGTTTACATTACAAAAGCTGCAGGAACTGAATATATTTTCATCTCCATAAATAGCTTCTTATTCCACAGTACACAATTACAAAATCCCACAAGGTTTCATCACTGATCATTGCCTTCTTGCTTATGTACAGTATCTCGGCTGCATTATAGATCTTATAGAACATAGGACAGTGCAGCACAAGAACAGACCCTTCTGCCCACACAACAGCACATGAGCAATCTCTTCATCACACAATGTTTGTGCCGAGCTTGATGCTAAGTTAAACTAATTACCTCTACCCGCACATGATCAACATCCTTCCATTCCCTGCATATCCATATGTGCAAATAAAAAAATTGCTCCACACTTCTCCTTTAAACGTATAGACTTCAACCTTTCATTAATTTAAATGCTTCTATTGGGTCCCCTCAGTCTCTGACGTTCCAGAGAAAACAATCAAAGTTTGCCCCAACACTCCTTATAAGCTAATCGACACTAATCCAGGCACCATTCTGGTAAAATGATTTGCCGTCAAGAAGTCGTCTGAGGACACAAGCTCGTCTTTCCTCCACTGCTCTATTACAATCTGCTTGTCTGACAGTCTATAGTTTCCATTAGGTAAATTGAATAATAGAAGCCTTATTGGATGAGTTCTGAAGGAAGTAAATTGTCATTTAAAAAGATACATTAATCAAGGACAGTCAGGAGGGTTTGTTAAGGAAAGGTCACTTCTGACTAACTTGATTGTTTCTTTTGAAGAGGGAACAAAGAGGCCGCCACTATATGTGATTTAACCTACAGGCATTTAGGAAGGATTTTGGCAAGGCAGACTGATCTAAAAGTAAAAGTCCATGGGAAGATGGGTGGCAAATTAGATCCAATATTTGCTGAGCAGCAAAATGCAAAGGGTAACAGTTGATAAGTATTTTAACAACAGGAAGGCCTTTTTCATTGAGTTTTCACAGGTCTCAGAACTTGCATTTTGCAGTTATGCACTGTACATTTAGACAAGGGGGGCATAGATAATTTAGACTGAATTTAGAGGATATAAAGAGATTTGCAGATGATATACTTGAATGTAAAGGAATAAAGCTATAAACTACAGGAAAATATAAGTGATCTGAACGAAATTCAACCTGGAGAAGTGTAAGACAATGAATACATAGAATCGTACCACAGAAAAAGCCCATTCCACCCAATGTATCCATGCTGGAAAGGGTGCAGAGAAGATATAACATTATTTGGACAGAGTAGATGCAGGAAAATTGTTTCCAATGTTGGGGGAGTCCAGAACCAGGGGTCACGGTTTAAGAATAAGGGGTAGTCTATTTTGGACTGATTAGGAAAAACTTTTTCACCCTGAGAGTTGTGAATCTGTGGAATTCTCTGCCACAGAAGGCAGTGGAGGCCAATTCACTGGATGTTTTCAAAAGAGTTAGATTTAGCTGTTAGGGCTAAGGGAATCAGCGTATATAGGGGAAAAAGCCAGAACGGGGTACTGATTTTGGATGATCAGCCATGATCATATTGAATGGTGGTGCTGGCTTGAATGGCCGAATGGCCTACTCCTGCACCTATTTTCACAGTTTCTAAGAGTCTGAAGAAGGGTTTCGGCCCGAAACGTTGCTTATTTCCTTCGCTCCATAGATGCTGCTGCACCCGCTGAGTTTCTCCAGCATTTTTGTGTATCTTCACTGTTTCTAAGATTTACGAGCATGTGGTCAGGACTCGAAGGCCTGAGCTATAGAGAGGTTCATCATCATCATCGGCAGTTACTCGAATCGAGTATGACTGTCCTCACATGGAGGACGCCTGTGCGTGACTTTGTTTAACGTGGGGAGACTGGTGCACAGACAGCCACTACACGGTCCTTGACAGATCTGGGTCAGGATCCAGTGGCATGGAGTCCAAGACGACCGGGGGGGACCCTTTTCTGCTGCAGCCTTCATCCGTCTTACCAGCTGTTATGATGCTCCAATAAAGTCAGCCATCATCCTCCGCCTGTTCCACCATTGAGGTCTTGGTTGGATTGCTCTTTGTCAGAGACTGACCTTCGACCTTACCACCATGGGTGACCCTACCGGGAGCATAGCTCCAGACGGCATCACTACGACAAGGTGACAATCCACGGAGAAGAGAGGGACGTTAAGCAGGCTAGAACTCTATTCCTGGGAGCGCAGGAGGATAAGGGATGCTCTTATAGAGGTGCACAAAATTATAAGAGGAATAGTTTGGGTAAACGCACAGAGGTCTCTTGCCCAGAGTGGGGGAATCGAGAACTGGAGGACATAGGTTTAAAGTGAGGGGGAAAGATTTAATAGGAACCTGAGGAGTAACATTTTCACGCAAAGGGTGGTGGGAAGAGTTGCCAGAGGAGGTAGTTGAGGCCGGTACTATCGCAATATTTAAGAAACATTTAGACAGGTGCATGGATAGGACAGGTTTTGAGGAATATGGTCCAAATGCAGGCAGGTGGGACGAGTGTAGATGGGACATGTGTGGGCAAGTTGGGCCAAATGGCCTGTTTCCACGGTGTAAGATTCTATGACTAGTTCTCTACAGGAGCAACTTATCAGTTCTTTCTGTGGACTTGCCTTCACTATATCTGCAGGCACTACATTCCAGATTCCAAGCACACAACTGTTTTTCCTCATTCTTAATTCTCTTCTTTATTTCATACATATGTTGTTGAATCCTTCTCTGCACCCAAAAGGAACTGCCTCACATACGCACTCAGTCCACACCATGCAACATTTAATATATTTTTATCAAATTTCCACTTCTTAAAAAAAAAAAAAACAGTCGCACCTCCCTAACAGCAGTCCTTCAGCTAAGGAACCACTGTCATAACTCTTTTCTGGGTCCTTGCCAATGGGCGGCACAGTGGCACAGCGGTAGAGTTGCTGCCTTACAGCACCAGAGATCCGGGTTTGATCCTGACCACCAGTGCTGTCTGTACTTCATGTGACCATGTGATTTTCTCCGGGTGCTCCGATTACCTCCCACACTCCAAAGACGTACAGGTTTATAAGTTAAATGGCTTCAGTTCAAAAAAAAATTGTGAATTGTACCTAGTGTGTAGGATAGTGCTGGTGTGCAGGGTGATCGCTGGTCGGTGCGGAGTCTGGTTGGGTGGGCCAAAGGACTTGTTTCCGCACTGTATCTCTTGAATCTAAAGCCTTCATTTCCGTTTAATGCATCCACCGAATTGTACACAGGATTGTACACAGTTCTTCAGTGGAGGCTGGCTTGGTGTTTGCACAGGTGCAATAAGGCAAGGGAATGCATAATGAATGGGGGTGTGGAGGTATAAGGATGTTGGGGTGTATGTGTAAGGGCCCACAATGGTACCATTACAAGGTAGTTTCTTTATTATCTCATAAGAACAGAGGTTTATGCTAGAACTGCATATACCCCTTTGCAGAAAGGGTTATTTTGCATGAGAGAGGTTAGGAAGCAGATTGAGGAGGATGTTGCCAGTACTGGAATTCTCAATTGTGAAGAAGGATCCTGACCAGAAACATCATCTATCCATTCCCTCTGCAGATGCTACCTGACCTGAGTTATTTTAGAACTTTGTGTTTTGCTCAAAATTCCATAATCTGCAATTCCTTGTGTCTGATTCAGTTCAGTTTAGTTTATTGTCACGTGTTCCGAGGTACAGTGAAAAGCTTTTTGTTACATGCTGACCAGTCAGCAAAAAGACAATACATGGTTGTAATCAATCGATTTACAGAGTATAGTGCCAGGTAAATACAGCAAAGTCCGGTCAAGGATAGTCCGAGGGACATCAAAGAGATAGATAGTAGTTCAGCATTTGCTCTCTGGTAGCGGTAAGATGATTCAGTTGCCTGATAACAGCTGGGAAGAAACTGTCCCTGAATCAGGTGGTGTGCATTTTCACACTTCTATATCTTTTGCTGGAAGAGAGAAAGGAGAAGAGGAAGTGGCCAGGTTGCGACTCGTCCTTGATTATGCTGCTGGCCTTGCTGAAACAGCGTGAGGTATAAATGGAGACAATAGAAGGGAGGTTGGTTTGTGTAATGGCCTGGGCTGCGATTCGCTACAATTTCTTGTAGTCTTGGATGGAGCAGTTCCCAAGACAAAGCTGCGATGCATCCTGATAACATGTTTTATATGGTGCATCTGTAGAATGGTGAGAGTTGGTGTGGGGGACTTGCCAAACTTCCTAAGCCTTCAAAGTAAGCAGAGGCGTTGGTGTGCCTTCTTGGTCATTGCTTCAATATGGGTGGTCCAGGTGAAGTTGTTGGTGATATTGGCTCCAAGGAATTTGAAGTTTTCGACCATCTCTACTTCGGCACCAGTACACAAGGTTCTCAATACTTCCCGAAGTCGATCACTATCTCTTATGTCTTGCTGACATCGTCTTGACACCAGCACACAAGGTTCTCAATACTTCCAGATTCAGAGACAGTTTATTCCCAGCTGTTATCGAACAACTGAACCATCCTACCAACAACTAGATAGCAGTCCTGAGCTACTATCTACCTCATTGGTAACCCTCGGACTGTCTTTAACTGGACTTTACGTTTTTCTTGCACTAAACATTATTCCCTTTATCATGCATCTGTGAACGGCTTGATTGTGATCATCTATAGTCTTTCCGCTGACTAGTTAGCACGCAACACCAGTTTGATCCAGGCTACGGGTTCTGTCATTCTTCCCGTGCCCTGCGTAGGTTTTCAACGGGTGCTCCGGTTTCCTCTCACATCCCAAAGACATAGGTTTGTAGGCCAATAGGCTTTGTAAAATTGTAAGTTGTCATTAGTGTGTAGGATAATGTTGGTGTGTGAGGATTGGTGGTTGGCGCAGATTCGGTGGGCCGAAGGGCCTGTTTCCGTGCTGTATCTCAAAACTAAACCAAACTAAAAGCTTTTTTGTACATATGATAATAAACTAAAGTAATTACTGCTTGTTTTCTAGATTCAGTATGAACAGAGAGTCTCGGAGCTTGAACAATATTTAACACACAAAATAGTTAACGAAAAGGAAAAACTAGATGCTGATTCCAAAATGAAGATACTTGAAGAAGAAATTCTCAAGTTGAAAGAAGCCCACAAGTTCAAAGAAAATCATCTCAGGGGTGACATTGAAAAGCTGAAAAATCAGCTTTACCAGGCAGAATTAAAACTGATGGAAAGAGAAGATAGCTCCCTACGAATGGTTGACCAGCACATGCACAATTCATATCAACAAGCTAAGATTGAAAAACTCAATTTAGAGCTAGCTGCAAAAAACCGAGAGATACAAGAGCTTTCAAAGACTTTAGAGCGTCTTCAGGCCGAGAGAAGATTGCTCCTTAATAATAAAACAGCTACTGACAAATATGATGCTCGGCAGAAGTCCACCAAGAAGTCCAGAAAAGGAAAAGAGTCTTTCCCAGCAGCATTTGATGAAAAAGCTTATCAGCCAAATGACTTCTCTGATTCTCATATATCAGAGGTTCTGAAAGAAAATGACATATTGAAGAACAACATAGAAAGATTGTCTTTGGAAATGGACAAGCAACGAGTACAATTGGCCCAGTATGAAAATGAAGTGAGGAGGTAAGGACAAATTTTAGTTTTCTTTTTGTCTGTTTACTTGAGTAAATTGCCCTTGAGTAGCTGTTGTATGTGGTTAGATTAAAAACTAGAGGAAGATCACCAACCAGCCTTTTGCCCGATGGCCACTGCTAACTCCTCACCTCGATGTCCTTAATTGAGGGCCATTTAGATAGATATAATTTAGATATAATTTAATTGCCACACAACCAAGGTCGGTGGAATTTGGGTTGCCAGCAGCGGTACAGTAATAAAGAACACAGCCACAATAAAAAATTTACACAAACATCCACCACAGCATTCATCACTGTGGTGGAAGGCACAGAGCTTGGCCAGTCCTCCTCCATTTTCCCCCGTGGTCGGGACCACCACCCTCCACAGCCGTTGCTGCGGGCGTCCAGATGGTAAGGGACAAAGTCAAGGTGAGTCCAGGATCGGCTCTTCCCAACCAGAGACCGCGACTTCAGGCTGGTGTAGGCCGCAGGCCGGCGGTCAAAGTTTTAAAGTACCTGCCGTGCCGCAGCCGGAAGCACCGCAGTCTGCAGGGCCGGCGGTCGAAGCTCCCCTCCAGGGGAGATGGTAAGTCCATGCCGCACCCGCGGTAGAAGACGGCCGCGGGCCGGCGGTGGAAGCTTCTTCTTCCCCCCGGGTCCTCCACGAGGGATCCCGGGCTGTAGATGCCGTACCAGCTGGAGTTCTGCAGACTGCGGCTTCATGCCGCCGGCTGCCGCGGGCCAACGTAACGGAGCGCTCCCCTCCAGCGAGGTCTCACCCGCTCCGCGCCGAGAGTCCACGCTGCGCCCGCCGCTGAAGCTCCGGGCGCGTCTCCGGGAAAGTCCGTGCCGATCCTTGCTGTTGGGCCACGGGGGAGGCGACCTGAAAAAATCGCCTCTCCATGGAAGAGGCGACCGAAACGGTTTCCCCCCTTACCCCCCCACACCACCCCCCACACATAACACACAAAGAAACATTAAAAACAGACTTTTAAACATATTTTTAAAAATAAAAAAATTGAAAAAAAACGGACACGCTGCCGACAGGCTGCTGCCAGTGCAGCGCCCCCTAGATGTATCTTGTCCCCAATTTTGTTTCTCTTCCGGCCTCATTATGAAATGTGCCAGGGCCCAATGTCAGAGGATCGCATTTTTAATATAGCTGATAGCATAACGTACCATAGATACCACACACAACATAGATTTGTTAAAAATTAGTAAATATAAATTTTACACTATATTATCATATCTTTGCAAAAGCAAATTATGTAGGTCAAGACCTGATCATACTACTTAACCTCAGAGTGGTGTTTGTTCTCCATTTAAGCCTTCCTCCATCCTTGTAACTCTATCCTTCTCTTCTCTCTCACTTACTTATCTAGCTTCCTCTAAAATGCATTCTGGATCAGGAGCTGACGATGAAGGCCAAAGAAAGACACAAAATGCTGGGGTAACTTGACTTTACATGTTTGATTTGTTGACAATGGAAGATGCAGGGATGTTGTCTGACCCGCTGAGTTACTCCAGCATTTTGTGTCTTTGTTTGGTAAACCAGCACCTGCAATTCCTTGTTTCTACATGTTTTTACAATGATGGCCTCTGGTTTTACACTTTATATAATTGAAACATTCTTCAAGCCCATTTATATCTCTTAAGTTTCTATTTAGTAACCCCTAAACCATTTATTTTGGAGACACGAGGGTTCCAGTTTATTCTCCCACAATTTATTTTGCATTCTCTCCAGCGCCTCCATCTTTTAAAAAAACATGGCATCCAGAATAACAGATAGTACGTTTCACTAAACTAAATCCATTTAGTCTTAGTCGTCTACTTATCAATGGTAGTCCTCGAGAAGCAAATACTAGTTATTATTTATTGGTAATCCCAGTTCCCATTGCAGTTTCTTTTAATTTTCTAGCTGTTATCTGATCTCTTGACTCACTGAAATGCAATGCCTTTCATTGACACACTTTGAGCATATAACTGCTCAATTAATTTCATTCTCTCTGTGATTTCTCACAGGACTTCAAATATATAGAATCTAGTGGTGATTATTGTGTCGACAAAACACCACAAATATTTTACTTGGTAAAGTTCTGACAGCTTTGCACGAGGGTACTTGTTGAAGAAATAATGGAAGATAATAGAAAATCATCCTTGCTACTTATTATGGTAGACATAAAAGATCACCAATGCCTCTTCCGATATTCATTATTTCCCCAGATATTCTGTAATGCGATGTTGAATATTTTTATGGTTCTTTTTGAGAGAACTTGAATTGTGCTGTGTTTCTTGTATCCAAAAATACTTCACTGGGAGTCCAAATACTGAGATTGTGGGCGGTGCAGCGGTAGAGTTGCTGCCTTACAGTGCCAGAGACTCGGGTTCGATCCTGACCACGGGTGCTGTCTGTACGGAGTTTGTACATTCTCCCTGTGGACCACATGGGTTTTATCGGGTCGCTCCTGTGTCCTCCCACACTTCAAAGACTTGCAGGTTTTTAGGTTAATTGGCTTCTGTAAATTGTAAAATTGTCCCTAGTTGTGTGGAGGTTAATGTACGGGGTGATTGCTGGTTGGCATGGACTTGAAGGGCCTGATTTTGCACTGTATCTCAGAAGTCTAAAGATTTAAGAAATGGTTCCTTAGAAATTAAAAAAACCCAAGTTCTGACGTGTTTCCTCAGTAATTCACCAAAGTGTCAACCTGGTTTATGTACACAATTTGTGCAATGAAGCCTCGACCAAAATTGGACTCTGGTCACAATTAAGCCAAACTGAAATCTGAATTAAAACATAACATTGAATTGTGTGCTAAAATCTGATTTTCTATGTGGTTTTTAGTTGGAATAAACATTTTGTACCAGTTTTTGGCTGGTGCTTGATAATAGCTGTATCTGAACATTTCTTTGCTTTGCTGTAGGACCCAGGGAGGCCTTTCTGAGCATGTTGCAGCATTAAACGCGTCTCATCAACAAGAAATAGAACAGATATTGACGCAGCATGCTCTGGAACACTCCTCCTCCAAAGTGGCTGAATTGACGAATAAAATCACTGCTCAAGAGGTATATGCAATTTGCTTACAACCTAACACAATTTAATGTAATGTATTAGTATTCAGGACTATTGTGTATTAATAATGGCTTTACAATTTCATAAACAGTTTGGATTCAAAAAATGGAACAGTTTTTTAAAAGTGCTGGAGAAGCTCAGCGAGTCAGGCAAGCATCTCTGGCGAATATCGGGTCGCCAATCTTCTTCAGACTATCTGACCAATCCATCTGCCTATCAAAACCCCCATCACCTGTATCCACATAGTACTTACCAGGCTTTGGCCTGCCCCCACCTCTCTTCCAATTTTTTCATCCTCAACACAATCAGCCTGAAGAAGGGTCCCGACCCAAAACGTCACCTATCCATGTTCTCCAGAGATGCTGCCTGACATGCTACTCGTAAGAATGCTGTTCATCGATTACAGCTCAGCATTCAACACCATTATACCATCAAAACTGATCACCAAACTCGGTAACCTGGGCATCGACCCCTCCCTCTGCAACTGGATACTGGACTTTCTAACCAACAGACCCCAGTCTGTTAGGTTAGACAAGCACACCTCTTCAACCCTCACCCTGAACACCGGCGTTCCACAGGGCTGTGTGCTGAGCCCCCTCCTCTACTCCCTCTTCACCTATGACTGCACACCTGTACATGGTACTAACACCATCATCAAGTATGCAGATGATACAACGGTGATTGGCCTCATCAGCAACAACGATGAGTCAGCCTACAGGGAGGAGGTCCAGCACTTAGCAGCATGGTGCGCTGACAACAACCTGGCCCTTAACTCCAAGAAGACCAATGAGCTCATTGTAGACTTCAGGAAGTCCAGGGGCGGCACGCACACCCCCATCCACATTAACGGGACGGAGGTGGAACATGTTTCTAGCTTCAGGTTCCTGGGAGTCAACATCTCCGATGACCTCTCTTGGACCCGCAATACCTCAACTCTGATCAAGATGGCTCACCAGCGTCTCTTCTTCCTGAGGAGACTGAAGAAGGTCCATCTGTCCTCCTCAGATCCTGGTGAACTTCTACCGCTGCACCATCGAGAGCATCCTTACCAACTGCATCACAGTATGGTATGGCAACTGCTCTGTCTCCGACCGGAAGGCATTGCAGAGGGTGGTGAAAATTGCCCAACGCATCACCGGTTCCTCGCTCCCCTCCATTGAGTCTGTCCAAAGCAAGCGTTGTCTGCGGAGGGCGCTCAGCATCGCCAAGGACTGCTCTCACCCCAACCATGGACTGTTTACCCTCCTACCATCCGGGAGGCGCTACAGGTCTCTCCGTTGCCGAACCAGCAGGTCCAGGAACAGGGAATCCAAGCAGTCACAAACTACAAGAAAACAGTACCAACCACAGACCCCCAGGATGTCACCCTCCCAGACAGCCTTAATACCTTCTACACCAGGTTTGACAGACTGAACACAGACACCCCCTCAAAAGCCCCCTGCAACCCCACGGACACTGTCTTTCAGGTGACACCCACACAGGTCCTGAAAGCTCTGAGACGGGTGAACCCCCACAAGGCTGTGGGACCAGATGGCGTCTCTCCTAAAGTTCTGAAGGCCTGTGCAGAACAACTCACTGGAGTGTATGTAGACATCTTCAATCTGTCTTTAAACCAAGCAGTGGTCCCCGTATTTTTAAATTTTCCACCATTGTACCAGTTCCAAAAAAACCTAACCCATCCACCCTGAATGACTTCAGGCCAGTGGCACTCATGCCAGTTGCCATGAAGTGTCTAGAAAAACTGGTTCTCACACACATCAATCACATGGTCCCGGGCACGATCGACCCCCTCCAGTTCGCCTACCGCCCCAACCGCTCAGTGGACGACGCAGTGGCCATTGCTCTACACCACATCCTGCAACACCTGGACAGCAGAGGAACATACGTCAGAACGCTGTTCCTGGATTACAGCTCGGCTTTTAACACCATTCGCCCGGGCAGGCTGACTGAGAAGCTGACAGACCTCGGCGTCCCGACTCCCACCTGCAACTGGATCTTGGATTTCCTGACTGAAAGACCACAGGTGGTGAGGATGGGAAGGAGGGTGTCTGCAGAGCTCACCGTCAGCACAGGATCACCACAAGGCTGCTGTCTCAGTCCCAAACTTTTCACCCTGTACACACACGACTGTGTCTCCACCCAGGAAAATACCATCATTATTAAGTATGCGGATGATACCACCATCCTGGGCCTCATCAAGGGGGGGGACGAGTCGGGCTACAGGAGTCTGGTGAACGACATTCTTGCCTATGGTGAGGTGAACGACCCAAGCCTCAACACAGACAAGACAAGAGAAATAATAATGGACTTCAGAAAAAATACACCCCCACTGCAGCCCCTCATCATCAAGGGGACTGTGGTGGAGAGGGCTGACAGTTACAGATACCTGGGATTACAAGTAACACCAGATCTGAACTGGACTTTGAACACTGCTGCCACAGTGAAAAAAGCCCAGCAGAGACTGTACTTCATCAGGCTGCTCAGAAATGCTGGTCTGCACTGTCGCCCTCTCACCCAGGTCTACAAAGGACTGATAGAGAGCATCCTCACCACAGGCATCACGGTGTGGTATGGAAACACCACACAGACAGAGAGGAAGGCTCTGCAAAGAGTCATAAAGACTGCAGAGAGGATTATCAGAACTGAACTCCCCTCCATGGACACAATCTACACACAGCGCTGTCAAAAAAGAGCAGAGAGAATCATCAGAGACACACTACATCCAGCTCACTCCCTGCTCAAACACAAAAACTGCACATACAACCTCAGGCACAGACGAGCGGACAGCATCGCCACAAACAGAACACGCTTTTTTAAGAGCTTCTTCCCTGCCACAGTGAGACTCTTGGCCAAAACAAAATGAACTGATGTCCTGACCTACCTCATAGCATATCATATTATATCATATTATATTGTCTCCTGGGCCTGTGCAATTTACAATGCAATCGACACTTTTATATAGGGTTTGTGCAATTTACAATGCTCTCACTTTCCCCTTTATATAGGGTTTTAGGCACTTTATTTTCTATTTCTAGAGAAGTATATGTTTTTATAGATTATGTGTCTTTCTGTGTGTCTTTTTAATTTGACTTTACTTGACTCTCTGAACAACCGCACAAGAGTTCCTATGTGTGTAAGCACAAATGGCAAATAATGTTTTTGACCTTTGACCTTTGACCTTCTTCCCGCCGGCTGTCACTACTCAACAACGTACCTCGGTGACTGCCAATCACCCCCCCCCCCCGGACACTTATTATTATTTATTCAAATCATTTGCTATGTCGCTCTTCCAGGGAGATGCTAAATGCATTTCGTTGTCTCTTGTACTGTACACTGACAATGACAATTAAAATTGAATCTGAATCTGAATCTGACATGCTGAGTTACCCCAGCATTTTGTATCTTTTTTTTTAAATAAACCAGCATCTGCAGTTCCTGTTTCTGCATATTTTTATATGTCATTTATTATGAGATGTTTAAATATATATTTTGGGAGTATATTGAGGTGGTGGTGAATCATTTCTGAATTGTGAGGAGTTTTTATGACGTGATCAAGTGCCATTTTTTCAAAACTTTTAGCGAATGATGATTTTCCGAGTTTAATTTGGTCACAATGGAAGTTACAAATCGATATATCAGACAGTGCCTTGTAAAGAACGACCCAGGAATCAGATGGTAGAATTTATTTTGTACATTGAAAGTGAGTTATTCACTATTAATGTGCAACAGTGCAATCCACATTAGTCAGGAAATGGTGTTCGGTACACTGTTGGGACTGAAGGCAGATAAATTCCCAGGGCCTGTTGGTCTGCATCCCATTATTATCTGAATGGTGTCAACGAGACTTGGGTGTGCTTGTATATCAGTTACTGAAAGTAAGCATGCAGGTACAGCAGGCAGTGAAGAAAGCTAATGGCATGTTGGCCTTCATTGCAAGAGGATTTCAGTTTAGGAGCAAGTTCTAACGCAGTTGTACAGGTCCCTGGTGAGACTGCACCTGTGGTATTGTGTGCAATTTTGGTCTCCTAATTTGAGGAAGGACAATATTGCAATTGAGGGAGTGCAGCGTAGGTTCACTAGGTTAATTTCCGGGATGGCGGGACTGACATGATGAAAGAGTGGGTCGACTAGGCTTCTATTCACTTAGAAGGATGAGAAGGGATCTTATCGAAACATAAAATTGTTAATGGATTGGACAGGCGAGATGCAAGAAAAATGTTCCTGATGTTGGGGGAGTCCAGAACCGGGTCACAGTTTAAGAATAAGGGGTAGGCCATTTAGGACTGAGATGAGGAAACATTTTTTCACCCAGAGAGTTGTGAATCTGGAATTCTCTGCCACACAAGGCAGTGGAGGCCAATTCATTGGATGTTTTCAAGAGAGAGTTAGATTTAGCTCTTAGGGCTAACGGAATCAAGGGATATGGGGTAAAAGCAGGAACGGGGTACTGATGTTATATGATCCGCCATGATCATATTGAATGGCGTTGTTGGCTCGAAGGGCTGAATGACCTACTCCTGCACCTATTTTTCTATGTTTCTAAATCTATTAATCTTGCACACTCAAGACATTGATAGCTCAGGCAAGCAGATGCTACTTTATTAATAGTCCAACATACTTTTAATTCACTGTAACATTGTAGAATAATGCATTTTCCAATGAACCTGGTAAGTTTAAAGGGAGAGTGTGAGGAAAAAAGGCCATAGCAAATTTCAAGGAAATGTTGGATACAGGACCATGTGAGTTTCAAGAGCAATATGCACAAAGTGCTGGTGTAACTCAGTGGTTCAGGCAGCATGTCTGGAGGAAAAGAATTGGTGACGTTTTGAGTCGGGACCCTTCTTCAGACTTCAATAGTCTGAAGAAAGGTTCCGACCTGAAACATCACCCATCCTTTTTCTCCGGAGATGCTGCCTTGACCCACAGAGTTACTCTAGCACTTTGTGTCTATCTTCGGTATGCACCAACGTCTGCAGTCTCCCTTTCTACATGCATTTTAAAGGAGGACAGGAATGGAGACCCCCATGAATACAAGGGAATGCAGGAATCGGCATCCAACATACCAGATGCTGAACCATCAGGATTTCCAAGTAAATAGCAGACTAATAGTGTTACTATGATTTGAGATCCATGAAAAGACATCGCCTCACTCCTGCATCGGTGGGGAAAGAAAATTAACATTTCTGGTCAATGACTGTCAGAACTTAGACTAATGCATCTACCTAAAACATTGGCACACAGTGACGCAGTGGTAGAGTTGCTGCCTTACAGCGCCATAGACTCGGGTTTGTTCCTAGCCTAAGGGTGCTGTCTGTGCGGAGTTTGTATGTTAAATCTGGGACCGTGTGGGTTTTCCCCAGGTGCTCCAGTTTCTTCCCACATTCCAAAGACGCGCAGGTTTGTAAGTTGATTGGCCCCTTGTGTGGAGGATGTGAAACTAGGTTAACATAGAACTGGTGTACAGGTGTACATTGGTCAGCGTAGACTCGGTTGGCCAAAGGGCCTGATTTCATGCTATATCTCTAAACTAATAAACTGGATTAAATACTGCCTGATCTGTTAAGTACTTCCAGCATTTTCTACTTTTATTTCAATTACCATCTTGTGTAGAATTTTTGTTTTTTTGATTGCCACAATATTTTGAATCCATATTAATTTTAACTGAATAAGGACAAAGTTTGTACCATTAGAGTGATCACGTTTTAAATTTAATAGATTTTTTTGCATTTAATAGATTTGCCATTCAATAGATGTAAATTCCCAGAAAATGTTGTGTTTTTTTCCTTGATGAGTTATGATATTTTTGCTGGTTTACAACAACTTAAAGAGGTACAAAATGAAGCAAGGTCAAAATACGCAGGTGTAACAGAGCAACCTTTTGATAACCAGGGTAGCATTTGCATATTTCCACCATTAAACAAGATTGTGTAAGAAGAAGGACTTTCACTGCACCACAATCTAGCTCTTGTATTGAACATCACAACTGAATACAGCTTTAATTCAACAGCTAAAGGAACTGTCACCTCTCCATCTGCTTCTCATTCTCTTTGTACATGAGAGTATAGAGCTGATCCACTTAACCTCATGCAATAAATCTGCCATCCAATGAATCAATACAGTGAAGCATAACTGTATCCCCTTGGTCTCAAGTATTTCATTGGGGAGATGAAACCAGACATGTAAATTATATTCTAGATGCTGTCACATCAGGCAACTATATCATTAGAGAAAGATATTTCTACATAAATCATCTTGAAATAAAGCCCTTTATATAATTTCCCTTCCTAATTGCTTGTGTTACTGACATGTTAACTTTGAGTGTTTTAGGTTCCTTTAAATACAATTGTCAATGTAACAGTACCATAGACGAATAAAACTAGTCAGTGTTTACTCCCTATCAGTTCAATGGGATACATTAAAACTGAACTTGTTGTTTCCTGTTGAAGTAAGAAGAATTTCCATCTTTTATGTGCATCAAATCAATCAACTTGCTGGATTACATCTCAAAATGATTGATGTCCCTACCACGTCATTTATTGAAATGATAACTGATATTACTTTTACTCTCGGAGACAAAAATCTTTGCTAACTACCCATGCTGTATCCTACATAAACTTCAGTGCATTGGAGTTTCCATGGGATGGTTACACTGACTTCAACCTGTTCCTTACCAAGCCCTGTTTTCCCATAGCCTCCCTTTGATGATCCATCTTAGAAATGCAACCTTCATAAGATCATGTTATAGGCGGAGAATCGGCCCATCAAGTCTACTCCACCATTCAATCATGGCTGATCTATCTCTCCCTCCTAATCCCGTACTCCTGCCTTCTCCCCATAACCTCTGACACCTGTACTAATCAAGAATCTACCTATCTCTGCCTTAAATTATATCTACTGATCTGGCCTCCACAGCCTTCTGTGGCAAAGACTTCCACAGTCACCACCCTCTGACTAAAGAAATGTCTCCTCATCTTCCTGAAAGAATGTCCTATAATTCCTAGGCTATGACCTCTGGTCCTAGACTCTCCCGCTAGTGGAAACATCGTCTCCACATCCACTGTATCCAAGCCTCATTATAATTTGTGCCGCCCTGATTCTACTTGCACTTGGTGTTCATCCAAATCGAGTCTTCTAATCTGCCCTATGGAACTGCTAATGTACCATTGATGAAACAAGACTCCCTTGTTTCACATGCTATTTTATGAGGCTGTTACCAGGACTTGAGAGCCTGAGCAATAGGGAGAGGTTGGGCAAGCTAGGGCTTTATTCCTTGGAGCACAGGAGACTGAGGGGTGATCTCATGGAGGTGTATAAGATCATGAGGGGAAGCATAGGGTGAATGCACAGTCTTTTACCCATTGTGAGAAAATAAAGAACCAAACGATGTAGGTTTAAGCTGAGAGGGGAAAGATTTAATAGGAACCTGAGAGGCATTTTTTTCACAAAGAGGGTAGTGGGTATATAGAATGAGCTGCCAGAAGAGGTAGTTGAGGCAGGTACTATTAACAATTAAAAGACATTTGCAGAGGATAAATGGTTAGAAAAGGTTTAAGGGGATATAGCCAAATGCAAGCAGGTGAGTCTTGGGTAGACGGGGCGTCCTGGTTGGCATGGGCAAATTGTGACGCAGGGCCTGTTTCCATGCTCTACGACTCAATAACTATCCAAGGAGCTCTTTACCTCGGTCCATTTAAAAGACACATAAAATCCTGTTTTTGTAGTGGCAAAACTCAACGGCACCGCCCTATTTCCTCCTGTTCCTTTTGATCATCATCTATAAAGCATCTTATGATTTAATACTGTAAAAGACTATTTGAATATTCTTTGAAAACAGTTCTTGTGCATAAAATTCTCCTTGCATTTTTATTACAGGTTATGATAAAGCACCTTCGAGAACAGATTACTGAGTTGCAGAATGATCGTGAGGCACTTTCGTTTGCAAAACTCCGCGAGGAAAAGCTGCAGACACAGGTACTTGACCTTCAGGTATTAATATTGCCTGAGATTAGAAACAAAGGACTGCAGATGCTGGTTAATACACAAAAGTACATAAAGTGCTGAAGTAACCCAGCGGGTCGGGGAGCATCTCTGGAGAACACGGATAGGTGGCGTTTCTGGTCAAGACCCTTCTTCAGATTGAAAGGATCTTTACCTGAAATGTCACCTATCCATGCAATATTGCCTGAGTTCATTTCAGTCATACATTCACACTAATGTAAATTCATGTTTTAAAAAAAAGAAATGTTAGCAAGGAAAGAAAAAAGTGATTTACTGTAACACTTTCATGTGAAAAACAAGCACACAACTGTAGATCAAAGTAGATTTCAGGGATAATAAAGTCTGTTGAACAAAATGGAATTAACTTAAACTACAACTATTTTTAAATTGCGCTAATGTACATAAGTTATGCAGAACAAAACATTGTTTTGTCTCCCTTTGCCCTTGAATGCTAGATGGAATTAACATATGGTACCACCTATATATATTATATTTAAATAGTGTAAGATTTGAGAAGTTTTCCCTCATGCTACAATCAACAAAACCAAAGAGCTGCATTTTGGACATTTTTTTATACGGGACTAGGACTGAGAGAGAGAAAAGCTGCGGTCAGTTTTAACAAGGGATGTCACAATCAGTGGGGCCCAAGATGGCCGCGGGACCTCGTGACCAGCCACAAAAGCGAAACCCCACAGCCCAGTCTCTGGGTTTCTGCAAAGTCACGGCCTGAACAATAGATGGATATTGGCCGTGCAGAAACTCCCGAAACCAGGTCGAAGTCCAGACACTGGGGCGCTGACATCAGCAGGCATCACAATGCCCCAAGCCGACCTACATAGTTAATCTATTTAAGGGAGCACAATAGCCCATAGAAACCTACCTGGCCGGTGATGGGAAAACCAGTTAAACCCATCACCTCTTATCGAGAAACAAATTAACAGACCGTCTAGCCATCACCGGTACTCCCGGACATAACGCAGAACAAAGAGAGAGCTCGAAACCCATCTTGTAAGCAAAGAGGTCCCGAGATCTGGCGGGAGATAGGACGGGTCAGGATTAGAATAACTGGCCACGATTTTTGGGTTTAAAAAAGGAAAAAGGAGGGAGACACAGGAGTCACTGAACGAATCTGGAGACTTGCGGAGAGAGAGAGAGGATACAGGACAGCGCTTAAAAAGTACACGGTGTCTAGTGTGACACACACTCTGGCTGGAGTCCCCGCCACGTGGAAAGAAACGGAAAGCAGTGGGACCCCTGGGCGAGGTGAACCCCCGGGACCACCCGAAAGACCGAGACGACCGCCGACGACCCTTCCCACAGCCACCTAATCGGAGGAAGCAGCACGACCAGCCAGTAACCTCAGTAATCGCCCCATGGTGAGCATGTACCCCAATTCTGCACATCCTGGACATAGTTTAGTGCAGAGGGGAGGGGGAGGGGGTTATATTAACGTGGGTGTAAGTGTAGATGTGCTGGCAAATTTTACGATGTGCCGTACGTTCCCCATCCCGCACTCGAGTATTGTATCGTAGTTATTGCGTCTATGATCCTAAATAGTTGACTGAAGGTTTGCAGAGCCAGACCAATATGATTAATTATATATATGACTCAATAAAATTCTGTCCATTCCTACAATGAAAAGTACTTTTTTAATTGATTTAAAACATAATATTGGAAAAGTAATTATTTCTGAATAAATATTTATATTCAAAGAAACTCTTTGCTCCTACAGTATGTCAGATTAGGAAAAGGGGAGGTGCAACGAGACCTGGCTGTCCTTGTACATCAGTCACTGAAGGTCCAGCAGGCAGTGAAGAAAGCAAATGGCATGTTGGCCTTCATAGCGAGAGGATTTGAGTAAAGGAGCAAGGAGGTCCTACTGCAGTTATACAGGGCTGTGGTGAGACCGCACCTGGAGTATTATATGCAGTTTTGGTCTCCTAGTTTGAGGAAGGATATTCTTGCTACTGAGGGAGTGCAGCGTATTATTTTATACACCCTTACAAGATTACCCCTCAGCCTCCTGCACTCCATGGAATACAGTCCTAGCCTGCCCAACATCTCCCTATAGCTTTGGCCTTTGAGTCCTGGCAACATCCTCATAAACCTCCACTGCGCACTTTCCAGCTTAATAATATCTAAAATGGACCACAATCCTCAAATTGCGGCCTCGCCAACATCTTGTACAACTGTAACATAACCAGTTGTACAACTGTAATATAACCGTACCAAAATTAGAACGAGATGCACAAATACTGCTGCCTCATTTTTTTCCATTCTTTATCAGTCCTTCAAGGATGAAATGGGCAGACGTCACTCCATTTCATTTGTTTCTGGAGGAGCCGCTTAACAGGGCAAAATGACAGATAGCTTTGAAGATGATTTGCTCCTACCACCACTTTTGCTTGGCTTCCTTGCACTCCCCACATAGAGATTTGAGATATGCAGGGAATTGAAGGATATTCATAAGTTCTAGGAAGAGAATTAGGCCATTTGGCCCATCAAGTCTACTCCGCCATTCCATCATGGCTGATCTATCTTTTCTTTTCAACCCCATTCTCCTGCCTTTTTCCCCCATAGCCCCTGACACCCGTACTCCGCTCTTAAAAATAGCGGAGTCAGGGGATATGGGGAGATGGCAGAAACGGGGTACTGATTGGGGATGATCAGCCATGATCACATTGAATGGTGGTGCTGGCTCGAAGGGCCGAATGGCCTACTCCTGCACCTATTGTCCATAATCAAAAATCTATCAATCTTCACCTTAAAAATATCCATTGACGTCCTCCACAGCCATCTGTGGCAATGAATTCCACAGATTCACCACCCTCTGACTAAAGAAATTCCTTCTCATCTCCTTTCGAAAGGTATGTCTTTTTATTCTGAGACTATGGCCTCTGGTCCTAGACTCTCTCACTAGTGGAAACATCCTACCCACATTCACTCTATCCAGGCCTTTCACTATTCGGTAAGTTTCAAACTCCAGCGAGTACAAGCCCAGTGCCTTCAATCGCTCAACATATGTTAACCCAATGGATATGGATTATATGCATGCAGATGAGATTAGTTTATCTTGGCATCATGCCTGTCCCAGACATTGCGGGCTGATGGGCCGGTTACTGTGCGGTACATTATGTTCTACTATGTGGAGAGCAATTGTGTTGTCTAGCATCTCGTTATGGATGTTTTATTTGTTGGGGGAGCAGTGATGTGAGGCAGGTCAGTGGAAGACTTTTTTAATTTTATTTTATCTGTGCAGCTCATTCAAGTGTACGCTTCAATGAACATGTCAGTGATGACGTGGAGCTCAGCATCCCTGAATGCACATTCTCTGTGTTCTGCAGCTCATTGACTGAAGTTGGACTGACCTTGGGTCTATATACATAGAAAGGTTTTCCTTTCAACCTACAACTTAACTCAATACCAGTCGGAAACTTGTTAAAGTAAAAATACAATATCGTGATGAGAAAGGGTTTGAGTGGAAATATAGCCTTGAGTGACCCCAGTCCGCACTGAGATCGACCCATTGATTAGAATCATGGTTTTATTGTCATGAAACAGCTAAAATAGAGATGACTTTCTGAAGATATGATGAATGGAATCCATGATGCAATTTGGGGAACAGTTTGTCAGCCACTGCGAGAACATAGAACAAGAACTTCGGCCCACAATGTCTGTGCCAAACATGATGCCGAGACCAACTTTTATCTCGCTGCGCATAATTTGAGTTGAGTTTAGAGATACATTGTGGAAACAGGTTTTTCGGCCAAACGAGTCCACTAATCGGTGATCCCTGCACACTAACACTATCCTACACTGGGGACAATTTTTACATTTATATCAATCCATTTAACCTACAAACCTGTACATCTTTGGAGCGTGGGGGGAACCCGAAGATCTTGGAGAAAACCCATGCAGGTACACGGAGAGAATGTACAAACTCCGTACAGACAGCACCTGTAGTCTGGATCGACTCCGGGTCTCTGGCACTGCAAGGCAGCACTCTACCGCTGCACCACCATGCAGGCTATAATCTAATTACCCTGTGCGTAATTGTCAATTACAGAGCATTTCCTGTGCTCTTTCCATCCATCTTTCTTCACTGCAACAAGTTATCTTCATTGTGCCCAAAGAGGCATGGTGAATATTGCGGTGCTGGGTCGAAGAGCTGAATGGCCTACTCCTGCACCTATTTTCTATGTTTATATAGATAAAATGCCTTGAATCGTTGAATAATTAGCTCCTAAATCATCTGGTGATTCTCAAGGGACCATTCCTGATATTGTAGAGTCATACAGCGTGGAACGCATCCTTCGGCCCACTTGCCCAAACCATCCAAGCTACACTAGTCCCACCTGCCTGCATTTGGCAAATATCCCTCCAAACGTGTCCTATCCATGTATCTGTCTAACTGTTTCATAAACGTTGGGATAGGCCCTGCTTCAACAACCTCCTCTGGCAGCACGTTCCATACACCCACCACCCTTTGTGTGGAAAAAGTTGCCCCTCAGATTCCTACTAAATCTTTTCATGTTAAGCCTATGTCCTCTCGTCCTCGATTCACCTACTCTGGGCAAGTGACTCTGCGCATCAACGCGATCTATTCATCTTATGATTTTATACACCTCTATGATCAATCCTCATCCTCCATCACTCCAAGGAATAGAGTCCCAGCCTACTCAACCTCTCCCTATAGCTCAGACCCTCAAGTCCTGGCAACATCGTCGTAAAGGATGTTTTCAGAAAACGACGTGAATGCAAAGTATGTTAGAGCTCTGTGCATTCCTGGCGCTGTGAAGTGTGCCACCTATGAAGAAACTGTATTTCATGGATATTTTTTATCTTTTAATGACCACCCTTTCTTCACTGCCTGCAGAACCGCATGTTTGTTCTAACATATACTTTGCAAAACAAAAACGTGATTCATATCCAACCAAATTTTAACCCTTAGATTGCCAAGCTCTTCGATGAACTCGGGGAAGCCAAGGAGAATCACAGTCCAGAGATGAGGCACTTTGTGGCATTGGAAAGGAAAATTCAGAAGATGGAGCTCAAGTATGCTCAGAGAGAGCAGGAATTCCAACAGGTACTGTACAGTAAGTGATCGTAAAAGGCCAAATAACTACAGCACTGTAACAGAAGTCAACTTAAACCTCTGAATAAATCTCTTGTCAAGCTGAAATTAATTGGTGCAGATCATTACTTGCAGGAAGTGTTTTTGAACTTCCCTGCCTAACCTACCACACCACATCAGTCTGAAGAAGGGTCTTGACACAAAACGTCACCCATTCCTTCTCTCCAGAGATGCTGCCTGTCCCGCTGAGTTAATCTAGCATTTTGTGTCTACCTTCGATTTAAACCAGCATCTGCAGTTCTTTCCGACCACACCTTTGATATCTTTTGTATTCAGTAAAGGGGCTGTCCCACTGCGGCGACCTAATTCGCGAGTTTAGAAGAGTTTAGGAGAGTTTGAATAAGTGTCATGTTGAAGACCTCCTTCGACTATGTAGACCTCCTTCGACCTCCTTCAACTATGTTGAAGACCTCCTTCGACTATGTTGAAGACTAGCTTCGACTAGATTCGGGAAAATTGGACACCGAATAGTGGAGAGTGAAGACGACCTCCTTCGACCTCCTTCGACTATGTTGAAGACCTCCTTCGACTATGTTGAAGACTAGCTTCGACTAGATTCGGGAAAATTGGACACCGAATAGTGGAGAGTGAAGACGACCTCCCTTCGGCTACGTTGAAGACCATCTACGATTACCTTCGACTACCCTCGATTACCTACGAATAACAGGCTGACCTACTACGATCTACTTCGACTAAACCTATTTTTTCCATGGTGACCTTTTTTTTTTTAATTATTCGCTGGCATTTTTCAGCATGTTGAAAAATACGCCACGACCTAGTACGCGGGGACCATTATCGAGCATGAAGGAGAGTTACAAAGACCTTGTGTCAACCATTCTGCGAGTATGAGTTGAGGGCAAACTCTTCTAAACTCGCCAATTAGGTCGCCGCAGTGGGACAGCCCCTTTAAGAGGCATAGTTACATCATAGAGGCATAATATTCTCCAATTTCAATCACGGTTTCATAGCCTCAGAATAAAATGATGTACATTTAGAAAGGAGATGAGGAGGAATGTCTTTACTCAGGGTGGTGAATCTGTGGAATTCACCGTCACAGAGGCTTTGGAGGCCAAGTCATTGGGTAATTTGATGGGGAAGATTGACAAATTCTTGATTAGTACAGGTGTCAAGGGTTAAGAAGAGAAGGCAGTAGAATGGGGTTGAGAGGGATAGCTAGATCAGCCATGATTAAATGGCAGAGTAGACTCCATGGGCCGAATAGCCTAATTCTGCTCCTATATCTGAACTATGAATGATTTGATAATTTCAGCTATTCACTCCCATACTTGCATTCAGAACTAGGCACATTGTTTGGATTATGTGCACAGATAGATCCACCTTTGGAGTGGGGTTCTACTTTCCTTAACATCGACATCGGCAACCTGCTCACAAAGGTGTCACCAAAAAGACTATCTACCCATTACATTAGAGTTTTCCTGTAGATCACTTAAACCTTTATAAAGTGAAGCATAAAGATGGGAGGCATTTATACATTATTTAACATTAAATAGAAGCTAAAATATTTTAATATTTTAAGCATAAAATTTTCAAAATGTTTACTCGACAATACAATTTTTGCAACATTTTTGTGGGGGCTATTGAGAGTATTATGCTAATTTCATATATGTGGACGGATTTTTTAATTCAATTACATCTTCTTCAACCAGGTATGGCACTTCTGGCTATTTTAATAGCAAGTTCTTAAACTTCCCATTAACATGCAGATTGGATAAGGGAGAGCCAGTGGATGTGGTGTATCTGGACTTTCAAAAAGCCTTTGACAAGGTCCCACACAAGAGATTAGCTTGTAAAATTAGAGCACATGGTATTGGAGGTAGGGTATTGACATGGATAGAGAACTGGTTGGCAGACAAGAAGCAAAGAGTAGGAATTAACGGGTCTTTTTCAGAATGGCATGCAGTGACTAGTGGGGTGCCGCTAGGCTCAGTGCTGGGACCTGTTATTTACAATATATATTAACGAATTAGACAAAGGAATTGTAATATCTCCAAGTTTGGGGATGACACAAAGCTGGATGGCAGTGTGAGATGCGAGGAGGATGCTATGAGACTGCAGGGTGACTTGGATAAATTAGGTGAGTGGGCAGATGCAGTATAATGTGGATAAATATGAGGTCATCCACTTAGGTGGCTAGAGCAAGAAGGCAGATTAGGAAAAGGGGAGGAGCAACGAGACCTGGCTGTCCTTTGTACATCAGTCACTGAACGTAAGTCTGAAGAAGGGTTTCTGCCCGAAACGTCTCCTATTTCCTTCGCTCCATAGATGCTGCTGCACCCGCTGAGTTTCCCCAGCAATTTTGTGTACCTTCGATATTCCAGCATCTGCAGTTCTCTTTTGAACACTGAACGTAAGCATGCAGGTAACAACAGGCAGTGAAGAAAGCAAATGGCATGTTGGCCTTTATAGCAAGAGGATTTGACTATAGGAGCAAGGAGGTCCTACTGCAGTTGTACAGGGCCCTGGTGAGACCACACCTGGAGTATAATATACAGTTTTGGTCTTCTAATTTGAGGAAGGACATTCTTGCTATTGAGGGAGTGCAGCATAGATTCACCAGGTTAATTCCCGGGATGGCGGGACTGACATGATGAAAGAATGGATCGACTGGGCTTATATTCACTACAGGGGGCATAGGTTTAAGGTGAAGGGGAAAAGATTTTTTAGGAATCTGAGGGGTAACATTTTCACGCAAAGGGTGGTGGGTGTATGGGACGAACTGCAGGAATAGGTAGTTGAGGTTGGGACTATCGCAATGTTTAAGAAGCAGTCGAGAGTCAAGAGTGTTTTATTGTCGTATGTCCCAGATAGAACAATGAAATTCTTACTTTCTGCAGCAAAACAGAATATGTAAACATAGTACACTGTAAACAATATATTAAATGAGGGGGAAAAAAGTTCCGCGTGTATTTATATACATATACACACACACACTCACAAGTACACGCGCGCGCACACATACACACACGCAAGCCCACGCACACATATGTACATACAAAAAAAACAAACAATAGTAGTGCGATAATAATAATAATAATAATAGACTATTATAGTTCAGAGCTTATTTGAGGTTGTATTGTTTAATAGCCTGATGGCTGGAGGGAAGAAGCTGTTCCTGAACCTGGACATTACAGTTTTCAGGCTCCTGTACCTTTTACGCGATGGCAGGGGTGAAATGAGTGTACGGCCAGGATGGTGTGGGTCTCTGATGATGCTGGCAGCCTTTTTGAGGCAGCGACTCCAATAAATCCCTTTGATGGTGCGGAGTTCAGAGCCGGTGATGGACTGGGCAGTGGAAAGTAATTAGACAGGTACATGGTTAGGACAGGTTTAGAGGGATATGGGCCAAGTGCAGCCAGATGGGACTAGTGTAGATAGGACATGTAGGCAAGTTGGGCCGAAAGGCCTGTTTCCACGCTGTAGCATTCTATATATTACATCTCCATTAATCCTTTGTTCTTCTATTTACCAATTCAGTTAATTCAGAAAGCTCGGCACTCTGCTGATGCGGATCAAATTCAAGAGGTGGAGAAGTGGAAGAAGCTAGCACAATTGAAAAATTATGAACTGGAACATTTCCGAACGGAACTCGATTCCATACTGGACGTTCTCCGTGAACTGCAGAGACAAGGAATTGTGATTCCAGCTCCTAGTTCCGTTCGACAGAATATCGCAACATTTACTAGGCAATTGTAATACTATAAACAAATTGATTCACTTTTATTATGTTATAGAGTCTCTCACTGGCATGTGTATGCAGACGAGTAGCCTGTGAGGCTCAACCATCTTGACGGCTGCTCACAAAATCCATTGTACGTGTATTTCCAAAGGTCATAAACTGTTTGGATGAAGTGTTTGGCACCTTCCCCTTATCTGAAGTTTTAGCCTCCTGCAGCTCGAGCCAATCGGCACAATCTATTAAGGGAATTTTGCTTGAGTACATCTAATTTCCTTATTAAAATCCTTTCACTGAGAGCGCCTCATTGATATATTACTATCTAGCAAGTCTGCAAGACAGTGATGTGTATCTGAAATACTTATGATATTCATCCATTTGTTTTTGAACATTAATATTTTTGTACATTTTTGTGAATATATTTGCCAGATACGCTAGTCATTCATATGTTACTACATAATCTGATATTAGGGCCAGGATTTGGTAAATTATGTATACACTGTGTATAACAACACATATTTGGAAGCAATGATTGATTTAGATGACAATTTCTCCTTAATTTATAACTTCAGTGCGAATAATATCACCAAATAGTTTCAAAAACGGAATACCCCAATAAAAATGAACCACCCACAACACAGGAGAAGAGATTAGTTATTAAATATCTCTTTGTCCATTTACAACTGTACATATTATTGGGAGTTTTTTGATATGTTCTTGAACTGTAAACATTTTAGTAAAGTACCTATCAAAGTCAGCTTGTTCCAATGAAATGTACATTTTCTTTTGATAATATACAACAAATTGAAGCATAAGTATTTATGTATATTTTGGTTTTGTCATAATAAATCATATTAATTTTGACATCAAAATGTTCTGATTCAGACAGGATGCTCAACACCACCTTTGCACTTTATCAAGTCAAGTCAAGTTTTTTTCATCACTTGTGCATAAAGTGCAGTGAAATGAATTTGCCAGCAGCGGTACAATAAAAATAAAAAAAACACACAATACACAATAAAAATTTAACACAAACATCCACCACAGCATTCATCACTGTGGTGGAAGGCACAAAGTTTGGTCAGTCCTCCTCCATTTTCCCCCGTGGTCGAGACCACAACCCTCCGCAGTCGCCGCTGCGGGCGTCCAGATGTGCAGACAATAAGTCTAGGTAAGTCCTGAATCGGTGCTTCCCCACCGGAGACCGCAGCTTCAAGATGGTGTAGGCCGCAGATCTAAAGTCCCTATCGCAGCCAGAAGCACCGCAGAACGCAGGGCCAGCGGTCGGAGCTCCTCTCCAGGGATCCCCGACGAGGGATCCCGCTCCGCATGGTAAGTCCCCGCCGCGCCCGCGATAGAAGTGGGCCGCGGCCCACTTCTATCGCGGGCGCGGCGGAGACTTACCATGCGGAGCGGGATCCCTCGTCGGGGATCAGCGGTCGGAGCTCTTCTCCTCCCGAGTCCCAAACGAGGGATCCCAGGCTAAGGACGCCGCGCCAGCTGGAGCTCCGCAGACCACGGCTCCAGGCTGCCGCGGGCCAGCGAACGGAGTGCTCCCCTCCAGCAACCCCCGGCAAGGGCTCGCCTGTTCCGCGACGAATTAGTCCTCACTGCGCCCGCGACTGAAGCCCCGGGCGGGTGTCCGGGAAAGGCCGCACCGATCCTCTGTGTTAGGCCACGAGCAAGGCGACATGGAAAAAGTCCCCTCTCCGTGGAGGAGGCGACCAAAGCGTTTCCCCCACACCACCCCCCCCCCCCCCCCCCCCCCCCACACGACACACGGAGAAACATTAAAAACACATTGAGACACATAAAAAAACAAAAAAACTAGAAAAAACTAATACGCTGCAGGCTCGCAGCTCCCCCACCGACCGAAACCTGGAACTCTTGATGTTTTCTGATGTAATTTTGTAATGGGATGAGATATGTGTTCACTGTGTATAAATGTTCAAATAAGTAGATTTGCCCACGCCGACCAATATTCCCCATCTATACTGGTCCTATGGGCTTTTGGCCCATAATCCCTGTAAACCTACCCTAGCCATGTACCTATCTAGCATTGATCCTTTCATGTGTGTGCAGACACATGTACATACATATACACATGCTAGTATGTGCTACCTCACACAGACCAGATTGACTGGTTCAGCCCCTTCCAAGTGCCTCCCAAAATCCAGATATGCCAGAATATCACTTGAAGGATATTATCATTTTTCCAATGATATTGCCATTCTCTCTTTTTTTCTGAATTGCTTCCATGCAAAAAAAAATTGGAAACAACAGCCTTTGACACCAAGTGTAACTGTGTGAGTGGAGCTGGCTATTATTGGACCTGTGCTCTGCATTGTGTCTGAACCCCAAGGCCTGTCACAGAGCAGCTGTTCCTGGATTTGTCATCTCGGGGAAGTAAACAGGCTGACTGGAAGGTCATTGACACCAAATCTTCTGGCCTCCCACCTGTGTTCAGTAACATCAGACATACCTGTCACCTGCCCAAATTTTTCTTATCCTTTTTGCCCTGCCTTTATCAACCCTTCCCTAACATCGCAGAAACAGGTTTTGTGTGATGTAGAATGAGCATATCACAGTGTCCACCCACACAGTTTAGTTTAATTATTGTCCTGAGGTACAGTGAAAAGCTTTGTGTGCTTGGTCTCACTGATGTAGAGCAACTGACACCTAGAGCAGCGGATGCAATAGATGAGGTTGGAGGAGGTGCAGGTGAACCTCTGCCGCACCTGGAAAGACTGCTTAGGTCCTTGGATGGAGTCGAGGGGGGAGGTGAAGCGACAAGTGAAAGGCAAGGCAAGGCAACTTTATTTATATAGCACATTTCATACACGAGGCAGACTCAAAGTGCTTCACATAAAAACATGTCATACAATAAAATGAAATAATAAAATGAAATAAAATAGAAGAATTAAAAGAAAAGAAAAGCAAAATTAAAAATGCATTATAAAAAGTGCAAAAGTTAAAAGTGCAATGTAGTTAAGATTTAGCTGAAAGCTAAAGTAAACATAAAAGTTTTCAGTCTTGTTTTAAAAGTGGTCAAAGTTGAGGCAAGTCTTAAATCTTCAGGAAGTTTATTCCAGCTATTTGTTGCATAGGAACTAAATCCTGCTTTCCCATGTTTTGTATTTACTCTGGGAATCACTAACAGATTGGTTTCAGACGATCTTAGCGGTCTAGAAGGCTTATATAGTGGAAGCATGTCAGTGATATACTTTGGTCCTAAACCATGTAGTGATTTATAGGTGAGCAGCAGGATTTTGAAATCAATTCTCTGACATACAGGGAGCCAATGTAAGGATTTAAGAATTGGTGTAATGTGTTCAAATTTTTTCAAAGTGTAGCATTTCCTGCGGTTGCAAGCGAAAGTGCCCAGGGAGGGGGTGGTTTGGGTGGGAAGAGGCAAATTGACCAGGGAGTTTCGGAGGAAGTGGTGCGGCAGAGGTTCACCTGCACCTCCTCCAACCTCATCTATTACATCCGCTGCTCTAGGTGTCAACTGCTCTACATCGGTGAGACCAAGCACAGGCTTGGCGGTCGCTTCGCCCGCTCAGTTCACATTAACCAACCTGATCTCCCGGTGGCTCAGCACTTCAACTCCCCCTCCCATTCCGAATCTGACCTTTGTATCCTGGGCCTCCGCCATGGCCAGAGTGAGTCCCACCGCAAATTGGAGGAGCAGCACCTCATATTTCGCTTGAGTAGTTTACACCCCAGCGGTATGAACATTGACCTCCAATTTCAGGTAGTCCTTGCTTTCTCCCTCTTTCCCCTCCCCTTCCCAGCTCTCCCACAGCCCACTGTCTCTGCATCTTTCTTTCTTCTTCCCACCCCCCCTTCCGCCACCCCCACATCAGTCTGAAGTAGGTTCTCAACCCGAAACGTCACCTATTCCTTCGCTCCATACATGCTGCCTCACCCGCTGAGTTTCTCCAGCATTTTTGTCTACCTTCGATTTTTCCAGCATCTGCAGTTCTTAAACAATAGCCAATCTGAGGTGTTTTGTTATGGAAACAATATTACAGGAAGAAATTGTTTTAAAGTTTATTTCTGATAGATGTGTTCTACATTACAAATGTAATAACTATGCTAATGGGAAAATTCTCATTGTTTTACTATCCATGACGCTCACAATTCTGTACATCTTAATCCACTCCAAGGAAAACAAACCCAGCCTCTGCTATTAGCTGATGCCTCCATCTCAGGCAGTATCCTGTTTAATCTTCTCTGCACGTTCTCCAATGTAGTCACATCCCCAGTCACATATGGTGACAAAAATCTGCACACAGTATTCATCAGGCAAGATGAAATGCTCGAAGAAGGAGAAAGAGGTGCAGCGCACAGGCCTTGAACCTGGTGAGACGCAGGAGGAGCCCGGCTGGGATTCACCCCACAGAGCCCAGTCCCTCCACGCACTATAGTCTCCCAACCCCTGCAGAGTAGTTATTAAGATGGCTGATCCGTAGGCGGTTGCTGTTGGGCCACAAGTCGGGGCCTGATCAACCCCAGCTGGGTCGCCTGGGCGAGAGTGTCTGATGTTGTGAGACCCGAAACACCCGGACCCCAAGTCACATCACTGAGGATGTGTCCCAGCGCATCTAGAAGATGTATCTTTCACAATGTTATGAAATGTTTGTATTTTTAGAAAACTCTTTGTTTTACAATTTCCTGTAACACAACCCCATTGTCCCATTGAACCCCACCATCTAAGCGGAGATGCGTTCCTATGGCATGGAGCACATTATTGAATTTGTATCTCCTCTCCAGAGGGAAGTTTAATTTTTTTTACAGAGGCCTCATTTACAATGTTACTCTAAATCCTGAGTTGAATCCTGGAAAGCTTGTGCTAATTGAGAGCATTACGATATGCTTAAGGGTAAATATCTACAGGTGTTTGCATTCATTATGTTTGACCTTTTCTTCACAACCTACTTCTACGAAACCAACCGGAACAACCTTATCTAAAGCAGCAGGAGATCTTGACCTGTTCATTGAACCAACCGCAAAATCAGAAGACTAAGAAACCACTGTCCAAGGATTCAATGTTATCATTATGTGGTACAGGAACAATGCAGCAACAGCAGCAGCAACGACAAGGCACTCCAGGTAAAGGACTAGAGGTTTAGAATACAAAGCATTGGCAGATGAATCCCTTGGCGTCTTTTACTTTTTAGACGCACCAGCTATGACTGTATTTTTATTGGTTACGTCAAACAGTCCTTGTCCAAACCATCCCCCAACTCTTTCTCTACTACATCGACAACTGCATCAGAGCTGCCTCCTGCACATGTGCAGAACTCATTGATTTAATTAACTTTACCACTAACTTCCACACTGCCCACAAATTCACTTGGACTGTCTATGTATGACACCTCTCTCTTTCTTGATCTATCTCCATTGCGGGGGACAAGCTACTACAACAAACCCACCGACTGACACTTTTTTCTGAAAGCACCTTCCCCCACCACAGCCACTTGTAAAGATGCCATCCCCTCCTCTCAATTTGTCCATCTCCGTCACATCTGCTCCAAAGAGGAGACTTTCCACTCTAGGACATCCCAGATGTCATCTTTCTTTAGTAAATGTGCTTTCCCCCCTTGCTGTCATAGATGGATCCTTCACCTCCGCTGCCCCTGTGTCCTGCAGTCTGATTAGTCCATTCCACCAAACATGATGAGCTTACCTCTGGTAAGAAAATTACTCTCTGGAATAAGAGTTCCCTGTGAAAACGTAATCATAGTTACAAATCTCTGCCTCCACCAATCCTATAATATTGTGGTGCAGATTACTGGAGGGATTTGGAGCAGTTGTTTAGCAAGCTTCCCTTCTGTGGAGACTGAAAATTGGGATCCATATTGGCAGAAATACCATTCTAAACACCCCAAATTCTTGAATACTGTTAATTAAACTTTCCAAGCACTAATTCATTATGGGATTTTTTTTGTGTAGGAAATAATTGCCCAGAAATCCACAGGGAAGTGAAGTGGAAGTAGCAATTGCCTTAAAAAAATGAACATTTCTTTGTCGGGTCTCCGTTGTCGTTGGGGCTGCAACGTGGAGCGGCCTCCAACAGGAACGACCTGGGGTTCCAGCTGCGGAGCTGCCGACTACTCACCGTCGCGGAGCTGGCCGAGTCCGGAGCGGGTGGAGCTGTGGTGGAGCGCTGCTACCACCCGACCTTCGGAGTTTCGGAGGCTGCAACTGCGGGTTTGGCGGACGGCGGCACCGGGAGCCCGCGGGTCCCTGCTGGGTGACCGCTTTTCGGGGCTTCCGCAACGGCGACTTCTCCCGCCCGAGTTGCGGGGTTGAAGAGCACCTGAGCGGGGCCTTACACCATCGCCCCGCGCGGCTTGGAATGGCCGCGGGACTTTGCGAGCGCACGCCGGGGGCTCTAACACCAAGACCCGGTGCGCGACCTTGCATTACCCGGCGTGGCTTTAATGGCCGCGGGACAATCGCCATCGCCAGCCGGGGGCTTTGACTTTGACTCTGACTCTGACATCGGGGGGGAGAGTGCAGTGGAGAGATAAGTTTTTTTTTGCCTTCCATCACAACAATGTGATGGATGTTTGTGTAAACTATGTTGTGTCTCGGGTCTTTTTGTTTTGTAATGTATGGCTGCAGAAACGACATTTCGTTTGGACCTCAAGGGGTCCAAATGACAATAAATTGAATTGTATTGTATTGTAAACATCATAATCTAAAGTCATCCATAGGCACTAGGAATTTGAAGTAATCTTCATTTTGGGTCAGGCAATAGACAATAGACAATAGATGCAGGAATAGGCCATTTGGCCCTTCAAGCCAGCACCGCCATTCAATGTGATCATGGCTGATCATCCGCAATCAGTTCCTGCCTTCTCCCCATATCCCCTGACTCCGCTATCATCAAGAGCCCTATCTAGCTCTCTCTTGAAAGTATCCAAAGAACCGGCATCCACCGGCAGAGAATTCCACAGACTCACAACTCTCTGTGTGAAAAAGTGTTTCCTCATTTCCGTTCTAAATGGCTTACCCCTTATTCTTAAACTGTAGCCCCTGGTTCTGGACTCCCCCAACATCGGGGGAGTCCAGATTCAATAAGATATCCTTTCATCCTTCTAAATTCCAGAGTAAACAAGCCCAGCCACTCCATTCTCTCAGCATATGGCAGTCCCGCCATCCCGGGAATTAACCTTGTGAACCTACTCTGCACCCCCTCAATAGCAAGAATGTCCTTCCTCAAATTTGGAGACCAAAACTGCACACAATACTCCAGGTGTGGTCTCACTAGGGCCCTATGCAACTGCAGAAGGACCTATTTGCTCCTATACTCAACTCCTCCTGTTATGAAGTCCAACATGCCATTCGCTTTCTTCACTGCCTGCTGTACCTGCATGCTTACTTTCAGTGACTGATGAACAAGGACCGCCTGATCCCGTTGTACTTCCCCTTATCCCAACTTGACACCATTTAGATAATAATCTTCCTTCCTGTTTTTGCTACCAAAGTGGATAACCTCACATCTGCCATGCATTTGCCCACTCACCCAACCTGTCTAAGTCACCCTGCATTCTCATAGCATCCTCCTCACAGTTCACACTGCCACCCAGCCTTGTGTCATCTGCAAATTTGCTAAATCTAAATCTAAGGCATTTGAAAGTGGGCCTTCTTATCGTTCAGTATGTTAGATATTTTGTTTTTACATACTAATAGATTTAGCAGCTTGATAATTTCAAAGATACATAGTGTATTATCTTCTACTGAATGACTGGTTCTTTATGACTGTAGGTTAGCAAAGCAGTTGTGAAATATAACTATTCCTTCTGAGTATCAACTGAATTGTCAACCATTTCCACTACCCCCACCCCATCACCTTACCAAGTACCGATTTCTATTTAATGTCATAATTGGATAATAGGTGAAACATCTTGTTTACTATTAAGATATACCCCCAAGTTCTGTGCTTCTCCATGTGATGGTCCTTCTGCTTGTTTCATCTTGAAACTGCCTTTTTCCAGTAGAAAGTGAGCACTCATCTTTGTCTGCAGCCAATATGAAGAAAACAAAAGTTGATATTTTGTATTTCTGTCCTGGGTGTGCGATCATGAACTAGTCTTACACTCATGTATGGATGGAATTGGCCATTCAATGAAAGGCTGACTGCCCGTTCTAGATTCGTTTTAATAATAATTAGCTCAGCTAGCATGTGATCAGCTGAATTGTTTCGTAAGGAAGTCAAGCTCAGGGATTTTCTGTTCAGAGTAATGTTTTTTTAAATTGGCGAGAATGTGTCTTTGATATTCTTATATCTCAGAGTTGGATCTCTACATTGAATATATGTCAGATCCATGTACTTTGTTTCCAGATATTTACTATCTGCAAGATCTTTGAATCTGGTGCAAATTTTACCTCCAGTTTAAATTCCATTTGGAATATTTTGGAGGACCAAGAAACCAAGAACCAAGTGATCTTGTGTGGATCCAGTAGTATTTGGCGTGCATATTGAAATGTGTGGCTTCTCCTGAAGTATGATCTCAGCACACCATAATGATCAGTCAACCAGTCCTAAAGAGAACCTGTGCATAAGTTCATTGGTATTGGTAAGAAAAAACACTGTGGATAAGTCATGCTATTAGTATGGTGATGATGTCTTAAGTTCAGTCCTTTTAATTACTGTTCCAAGTTTAGCTTCAAAGCTACCTTTTGCAGCCGGAAAGGTAACATAATTTTACCATCATTAATTATAGTAATTAAGTTTGTTCCAGATATTTGTGACAGGAAATTAATCTTGAGTACAAGAGAAAAGGGCACTTTGTTGTGGAATTGAAATGTTTCTCACATGTAGCGTAAAAATTGATACCCTGTCTACATGGTGATGTCAAATTGCTGTTTTAGATTAATGAAATCATCCGCAGCGTTGCAGCTATATATATTTGTACTTAAGCGATTGCATGTGTGAGGGTAAACATCAAAAGTAAACGGAAACTGTGAGACCAATACTTCTGCCAAACATAATGACTGCAAGATAAACACTAAAATACAAATTGATAATTTGCATGCTTTTTGGAGGGTGGAGGGAGAAGAATATTTGTATGATGGAAAGAAGTTTGATAGGCGATGCAGATATAAATGATGTATAAACAAGCTTCCCTACCAGGAAAGAGCTTATCAGGTGTGGATTTATGTTCTGAGTGTCATCAAGATATTTGTGCAATTTATTTTAGTATACTATCTCTGGTGCATAGTGGACTAGGGTGCTAGAGCAAACTTGGGCTGAAGGACCTGTTTATTATTCGTTTCTATCTATGAATCCCTCTACCGTGTTGGCCTGTGCATTCCACACATAAATTATTCTGCTTTTGCCAATTGCCTTGGTTGATAATCTCCGTTTGTTGGGTGCAGATCTAAAGAACCATTTACTTCATAAGCAAGCACATTGCCAAACGGCATCCTGTACTGAAATATTTTTCTTTGCTTCCATCAAAGCCATGTTTTTCTCAGCGCTTGTTATAACTTGAACCCCTCACTCTGTAATCATTCATATTGTTTAATGTAATCTTTCCAAACATACAATTTTTGTGATATTTTGAATCTTTTTATTGTTTATAGTAACCGACTGATCACTGACGAAGGATGCTTAAAATGACTGGAAGTGGACCACAACAGACCCAGTTATTTTTTAAACTTTTTAGTGAGGACTCAATTAGATAACTCAATTTTCCCATATTATTGAAGAGCAATCCATTACTGGAATTTTAATTTAGTTCACATGTTTTTGGTTTGTGCACAATTCTGATGGCCACATTTTTTGTCATGTCCAATGATGATTGGGCAATTGATATCCAAGTCACTGTGTATGACCAGCAGGGGAATTTCAAGCTTATGGCATTGGCATCATATTGATGTTTGTCTGCCTTTGTGATAGAGAGAAATGATACCAAAATAATCGAAGATGAATTGGATCCTGTAGAATTTATATCCTGTGTCAGTGTTGAATGGCACATAAATCAATCCTGACCAGTCTAAAATATCTTGCTATTTAATTACAAAGCCTTTACATCCATAGTTTGTTGTGTAACCAGGCTTTCAAGGCGTTGTTTTGTTCTTTACAGCTACGGTGATCATGGCACCGTCCCCCGTGCCCCTTGTCTCGCACTCTACTGCCAGCTATCCTAATTTCCCAACTCTGCCAGCTTCCACTGGCATGATGGGCAATATGATGGAACAGTCGGTTGGAATGAAGGGGCAGCCAGCAGGGATGGATGGTGGTTGGCATTGGAGTGCCAAATGGATTCATGGGCAATGCACAATCCGGTGTCGTCAGAGTCCCGGAGAACATGGTGGGTCCCCAAGGAGGCAATGGTAGGAAATTCGTACGGTGTCCAACCAAGCCAGCAACCACTGTGGAACCTTGGTCAGGTCAGTGAAGTCCAGTTTTTATTTAATCTAAGAATAAAGTGAGAAACACTTCACAGAGTATTATCAATAATATATTTCTGAATTGTAACATTGTGGCGGCACCTGGTGGCAACCCAAGGGCACAACGAACCATCGGCTCTAGAGGGCGGCATCTTGGTGGGGGAGGCGCTAGTCACGGGGTCGGTACCTGAGTTGGTGTTTAAGGCCAGGCAACGCCCGTGTCGTGCGAGGAGTAGGGAGCTGTATTGGAGAGAATAAACACGTCTAGTGCACGCAACTCGTGTCCGACTAGTTTCTGGCTGGACTCCTGCGAGTCCCCGCTACAACATTACCTTTTGGACTTGAATGTGAAAGTCTACAGTGTTATTTCTTCACTGATAAACCTTGTGGATTATGTGTTTTTACACTTTTAATTAAAATGCAGTTACTCCAGTAGGTACCATGTAGGTGCCTGCTTGTGGAGTGACATTAATCATAGTGGCATGGAGTAACCAGAAGTGTTTTCTCTCCTTGTTGGTAATCCATTCATGCTGCAGAATTTTCATTGGTGTGAACTAGCATTGTATGTGACACCATGGGAATTTAAAAAAAACATTGCAAAGAGCTGCAACACAGAACAAAAGAGAACAAAAAAAAGGTTTTGAGAATTAGGATTTCAATTTTTGATATTCATTGGAACTGGCCTCCCTAGCTGGTGTTTTTATTCAGGGATTTGAGATCGGCTGGATACACTTTGAAAATAGATCAATATACTGTGAACATAGAATGCTCAATCTCAACGAGATAAAGGTGTAAAAATTTAAAATATTCTTTTTACTTGGAGTATATCTTATCTGTTATTGGAAAAAACAGATTCTCATTCGACACATTATTATTTGAACATAAGCCATCAATCTGTAGATCTAGTCTATGTAATGTTAATCTGTACAAACCTAATGGCATAGATATTGTCTCAAGTAAAAGTGACTGGAAAAAAATATATATATTGATCGCATGTACATTATGCTTGGAGTCTTTAGAAGACAACTTTATTTTTTATATCCTCTAAATCCTGAAGTCTCAAGATTAATTTTAGTCCACCAGCTAAATTCAGGGAGAGCTGACCAAGTCAAGAATCAAGTCATCTTTGTTACTCAAATGAGGCCAGAACAAAAAAAGATATGTTTTAATTTTTAGAATAATTTAAATTGTTTTTCTTTCAGTGTTTGGTACTAAAAGCATTTCATGTTTCTAGTACCAGACACAGGCCAAAATTGTTTGAATTATATGGGTTTAAAATCATTGTAACTGATTCCTAAGTGTGATTGACTCTGCTATTTCGACAGAGAGGTCAGTATTAGGTCCTTAGAAATTGAGGTGCAATGCTTTTGGAAAAAAAAATTGTTGAACTCGTTAGACATACTGTCTTAGAAACTTGATCAAGTTTATTGAAGAGGTGACAAAGATGATTAAGGGTAAAACATGGACTTTAGTAAAGCATTTGATAAGGTCCCTTGTGCTGGAATGATCCAAAAGATTAAGGCGCATCAGAGCCGGGGAAACCTGGTAGATTTAATCAAAATTATCTTGGCCAGAGCAGGTATGGTAGTGGTGTAGCAGTGTTATTCACAAGAGAGGTCTGTGACCAGTGGGGTTCCACAGGGATCAGTGCTTCGACCCCTGTTTTATGATTTGGGTGAAAATGTAGCTGGGCTGATTAAGTTTGCAGATAACATGAACATTGGCAGATTGCAAAGCGTGAAAAGGGCTGTTAAAAGATGCAGCAGGTTATAGATCAGTTGGAAATATGGGCGCAGATGGCCGATAAATTTTAGTCTGGATGTGTGATGTGTTACACATTGGGGTGGTCAAATGTAAGAGGATAATACACAGTAAATAGAGGGAACGTTCAGAGCATTGATGTACAGAGAGATCTTGGGATGCATGCCCATAGCTCACTGACAGTGGCAACACAAGAGGATGATAAAGATGTATGGCATGTTTGCCTTTATCAGTTGGGATATAAAGTATTAAAGTTAGCAAGTTGTGTTACAACTACAAAATAATGGCTATGCCAGGTGAGACAGAAGCAGTTCCAACAGCAATGTTTACACGGTATTTAGACAAGCACATGAATGGCAGGGAATGGAGAAATACAAATGTTCAGACAGATGTGATCAATTTAAATGAATGTCTTGGTGTGAACAGACATCACAGGATGAGACCTGTTTCTGTGCTGCATCGTTTTAAATTCAGTGATAAATCTGATATGTGAGATAATGTGCATTCTCAGCATTTAGCATTTAATTTAGAATCAATCTCTCTCCACACAAGCTTGTGATCCAAGTACTTTCAGCTATTGCAATATTTTGATTTGTCTTTTTTTTTTGGTGCTTTCAGTACAAATTGTGATCCCTTGCATTTAACTGTTTCCTAAAGATTCTATGGGAATCGGTGATTCAAAGCACTGTTCTTCAAGTGGAATTTGAAACATTTGCCCAATCATTCAATGCATAGTTAAGAGTGGGGCTGAGGTGGGCATTGATAGGAAAAGATAAATCTGGTGACTGACCCATTTACTGAAGTATTAACAATTTATTTTTGTTAGTTGAGGCTACATTTATTGAAGTTAGTTGAGGCTACATTTATTTTAGAGAAATATTTTGGGCAATTTTACTAGTTATGTGTTGGCGTACATCTGTGGTGCTAACTTCCCATAGATTGTGTAATACATGTATATATAGCATTGGTTATGTTACTCCTGTGGCTTACTTAGGAAAGAAGTTGAGAAGGTTAGCATCATGTTTGGTACATTGTGGGCCAATGGGCCTGTTCCTGTGCCGTACAGTACCTCTCTTCTATTCTGAGATCCGATGGTAACGTTTCATCAAGGAACAAACATCACAAATTAAATAAACCCTTCTGTATTCCGCACCTGAAAATTACTTTGCATCGTCTGTAAAACCACCTTTGCTTTGAAGGAGGACTGAGTGTCGCCGCCCCCCCCTCCCCCCCCAGCCCCCCAACGCCCAAACCCTCCCCACCCTCCTCACCAGCACCTCACCAGCACCTGCAACCCCGCCCAAACCCCCCGCCCCGCCCCGCCTCGCCCCGCCACCATCTAACACACACACATGGGACTGAACTGGATGGAACATGCTGTCATCACAGGTGTTCCACGGCACTTGTCACTTTGCTTGTAACAGCACTACTTGTTATGTGGTATAATAGTAAGGTTAAACGAGAACTTACCAGTTTGAAGTTTGATCTGTATTTTATGAGGAGTTACGATGAGGGATTACGTGAAGAACCCGCTCAGCAAGCATGCCCGGCATACTTCAAAGCAGCGGTGTGGAATCACAGATAGACACAGTTATTGAAGTAAACATAGTAAAGACAAGGAGACATCAGTTTATCAATTTGACCCATATTATTGAGGGTGGGAGCGGAGGGCACGTAATCCCTCATCGTAACTCCTCATAAAATACAGATCAAACTTCAAACTGGTAAGTTCTCGTTTAATCTTACTATTTTACTTCGGAGTCACGTGAGTGACTACGTGAAGATTTCAAAGCTCTGTGATTTCAAACCGTGTAACAGTTCATACTTCACTCGCTGCAGAAGTCATTCGAGGGAGGAAGTATGTTATCGTAATCAACCATGAATCTGTTTGTAAAAACAATAATGGTGTTATTAACAACAACAAGACCAAATGCTCCCCCGGGCTTAAATTACATATTTTTTGCAGATTCTTTTTCTGCAAACGATACAGGTTCTGTCAGTGATTTGTTATAAAAGTTTGGAACGTATACTCCCTAGACCACCCTGCTGTAGCCAGGATGTGGTCCATAGGCTCGTCCATCCTCTTAGTTACTGACGTGGAAGCTGTCCTGGTGGAATAAGATTTATACACGTTACTATTTACTCCAGCAACTCCCAGTACCTGCTTGAGCCACTAGAGATAGTTTAGCTCGTCACCCGACCATGAGGTTTCTTGTGGCTGACCCATAAGGCTTTTTCCTCTCCCTCGGTATTCCTTATTGTGTCAATGTAGATCTCTAAGTGGGTCATGACACATAAAACGTGGTTCAGGTGGGTATGCCCAGAATTCCATGACTGGACCTGATGTTCCTGGTCTGTTCTGTTTGGCCAGCCCTTGAATGGGAAATGTTACACTATCTGGTGTTATAACCATGTTGTCCAATCGCAGTAGATGGGAGAACTGGCTCTTTGTGTTGAGGTAAGGCCACCAGCATATCCATCTTCAGGGTAGGCTGTTCCAGGGTGAGTGACCTGGCTGGTGATCATCCCCTAAGGTATGTCAGGATTTCACTGACATCCCAATTTGGGTGTACCTATTTCTGGGGAATGGATTGAATATACCTCTCCTGTATCTGATCACCAGTGAGTGGTACCCTTTGCCCTGTTGTCGTGGTGCCCAAGTTGAGTACGCTGACAGAACATTTCCTTCATTGTGGTGAAGACCTGCCAGGAACTCCAGTACAGGTTTTTGTTGTAGTTGAATGTGTAGTTCCTGTTTTGGAACAGTTTCCCATTTCTTGATGTTCCTCAGGTATGTTCCCTAGGATATGCGACGGAATGCTGTCATCATGTTGATAGTGCTGCTGATCCAAGCACAGCAGTGATCTTCCCAATTCTGCAATTCTTTTAATGACCATGTCGAGGATCACTGGGAACCATGCCTGTGGACTTAGTCCACTGTAATTTGCGTAGTACCCGACTGATGAAGCCATAGTACCTATCGAAGAGGTAGAAGGAAGGGAGAACATAGAGATTAGATTCCCCCCCACCCCTCAATACGCTGGAATGTATCCATCACCGCTGCCTTGAGATTGGTTTCATGCGACGTAGGTTAGTACGTGGCGATGTAATTGAATATAAGGAAATCGATATCTGGTGTCCATATTGCTTAGTAATTTCAGCAAATATTTTTGGTTTAAATGTTTGTTTACAGCATTTAGCTCACCTGATAGGTAAGTTACTGATGGTCAAACATGTTTGACGACATACGGTTACCAATTGTTAATAAATTGTCACCTAATATCGATGTTCTCCGCCCAAGTGGTTTGGTATATGCCACCACTGTGATGTTGTTAACTTATAAACGAACATGCAAAATGGTGCATTACTGAGCAAATGCTTCACTAGAAGTAAGTAATTTAATATATAACACGTTTAAGTCAATTCGCATTGGCACTAAGTATTACAAGCTCAGTAACACATCAGGACACATAAGATGTTACTCAAAACAGGTGGAAGTGTACAACCATAATCCTTCCTATGCAGATAAATTCCATGATAACACTCCAGATTAGTCCATTTGCCCCCATTAGAGGTATGGAGATAGTTTGAACACTAGTATCTCAGCTCATAGGAAAGGTACAATGTTCAGTAGCTGGTAATGCTGCTACTATCCCAATTACTTTGCCACGTAGTTGATTGGTGGTTAAATGTTACCATAACTGATAGTCTTAATGAATACCAGATAGACAATGTTGTGGATGGTCAACGTAAATATCTGGATATATGACAGTGCCCGCTAAATAAGTTAGTAGCTAAAGCAGCTAATAAGCTATATCCAAGGATAGTCTGTCCTCATTGTTGTTTTCTTCGGTTTCTGGTTCCTTGTTCTTGTAGGGACGATGTTTGTTGGGGGGTGGCGCATTTTCCATGGGGCCTGCTGTGGGCCCTGGCCTAAAAGGCTTACGGGATTGGCATGCAGGCCCCGAGCTTTCACCAGTACCATGAGGTAGACGCCCCTGGTGGACGCGTAGAGGTACTGCTGTCTGGTTTAATGTGGTGCTCATTCCAGACTCTGCCCTCTTGTGCCGAATAGTTTGAACACTTCGTCCAGTTTTTTAGGACTGGTTTGGTAAGTGCCAGGTAGCAGGATCTGTGGTTGTGAGGTCGGCGTTCTCACAGTCCTGTTATTTCATAGATTGAGGGCAGGTTTGTGACTTCCCTTGAGAAGTTGAACAGTAGGGTCAGGTGTTTTGCCATACTACCCTGCCCTTCTGGAATGAGCAGGTGGACATGGATAGCCGACGTCAGAGTATCAAATGCAATTTTGAGATATTTGGGTTAAATGCGCTGCTCAATGTATCCCCCAATAATGGCGGGCTCTTTGAGTAAATGCAATTTAGGGGAGGCGTGATGAAACCAACGCCTCATGGCTACCTGTCTTGGAGAGGTTTTTTGGAAAAGACAGGTAGTAGGCTGGCCATCAGTTAAGACTGAAAGCCATCTTGCTCATGGTGAAACCACGTAGCGGCCACACCCAGCAGCTCTTCCTGATCCTGTACCTCAAAGCATACTCCCGATGTTGTTCAGCCAGTGCCCCTCTTCTTGACCAGCCCAGCTCTGGTCGCCAAAGCTGTCCTCGGATGAGGAGAAAGCAATGGCCAGTGCACGAGGCACTGTGGAGGGAGTGCCTGAACTCCCTCTGTAAAACTGCTCCTCACGAAGCAAGTCTCACTGGAGCTTATGCTCCACGAGCCGCTCCATGCGGCTCAGGCGGCTGTCTCTGCCCTAAGCGGGCGGTGAGACGTCCCCGTCCGACGAATTGTATACCACCGGCCGGATGTCTTGACATCCAGTCCGCTGCTCAGGCGCTAGCGGAACTGGGCTCGGCTCGGTGTCGGGGATGGCGGAGCGCCGGGTTGGTGGTCCTACCGCCCTCTGTCCCCCTCTGATGAGACGCCTGTCTGCTGGAGCCGAGCTGGAGACAGGTTTATTGGAGAGTCTTGTTCCTTAAACTATAGCGGGAGCGCCTGACTCCCGCTGTGCTTCTGGACTGGAAACCGGCGCAGCTCTGTCTGTGGACCGCAGCGTGTGCGGTCCTGTGTCGTCTCTCCCCCTTCCGCGAATGGAAAACACTCCTTCCCCGGAGTCCAAGGGGGGCCGCTTGCGTCTGGACTGGCACCGGCGCAGCTCCCTGTCTGTGGACCGCAGCGTGTGCGGTCCTGGTGGCGTCTCTCCCCCTTCCGCGAACGGAACGCTCCTTCCCCGGAGTCCAACGGGGGCCGCTTGCGTCTGCTGCTTTGCTCCACCTGGAGCAACAAACAGACGCGAGTCGCTGGTTAAACTGAAGGTAAGTACTTACCTAAAGCTTCCTCTTTCAGGCTTGTAGCGGGAGCGCCTGACTACCGCCTGCTGCTGTTGCCTGCTGAGACTTAATGCCGCGCATGCGTGCTGAGCGGGTTCTTCACGTAGTCACTCACGTGACTCCCAAGTAAAATTATGGGGTATGTGTTATATGTGGGTATTATTTTATGTGGGTTATGTGGTATCTATGGGGTACATATTATTATGTGTTATATGTGGGTATTGGTTTATGTGGGTTATGTGTAAGTGGGGAACCATGCACATCTGGACAGGCACTTAAGCATTTCACTACTGGTTATACCTGTATAACTGAGTATGTGACCAATAAACTTGAATTGAATTGAATTGAATTGCTTCTTAATTTAAATTTTATTTTCTGCAAGTTGATTTTTATTCCTATCACTGTCCTTTCCTTAGTTGTGAGCATCTTTTTAATCTTGGAAGGTGCTCCTGTTATCTCAGTCCTAGTTACCATTGCAACTTTTCTGTTGTGATCTTTTTCTCCTCCCTTGTATATTATAGGGTGGCTAAAAGCACAAGTAGGGGTGAGGCGGAAGTGTTTAGGGACAATTCTTCAATTATCATAGTTTTATTTTCTAGGCCATCAGTTTTGTACATATGCATCAATTTTTATTTTTTTTAGCTCTTTGCGCATCCATTCTCTGTTAAAAGCTTTACTTGTTCTCTTCAGTGAGTACCTAATTTAGTTTTCTCTCCCTCATACATGCATGCACTCCATTACCAGCACCTCAGCATAATAAATAGGGTTGTTGATGAGCATGTGAACAGATGGAATCTTTTCTCTTTAGAAAGCTGAGTGAGACCTCATTTTGTTAATGTTATGAAAGTCTAGATAAAGTGGATACAGAGTGTTTCTGCTGGCAGGGAAGGACAAAACCAGAGACCATGAATATAAAATAGTCATTAAGAAATCCAATAGGAAATTCTAGAGAAACTTGTTTATATAAGGAGTCATGAGAATGTGGAATGTGCTATTGATGTGTATAGTGTACATTGAATGAAAGGCTGGATGAGGACACAGGGGAGGGAATGGAGCATGAACGTGAAAGATTCAGCTGAGAAAATTCAGGAGGCAGCACCAGTAGAGTATGAATAATAGAGTGGAGTCAGTAGCGGACTGGGTCTAAATATATTGGTTGCCAGGAGGCAAAGGGGGCCCACCCACAACTACAATGCTATCATTTAACAGGGGCCCACTTGCCATCACTTGCTATCACTTCATCAGGGGCCCACTTGCCATCGGGCAAGCTGACACCCTGGCCAGTCCGCCACTGAGTGGAGTGGTTAGTCTGAATGGTTTGTTGCCATGTCAAGTTTCCTGTGTAGGTTGATTATTAATGTTAGTGTATGATTTTAGTATTATTTAGTATAAGTGTAGTATATGATGATGATGTTGTCTTATTGCATTCAGAGATGAATCAGCAAATGGCGTGAATGAATATAAGTTGCCCAAGTGGTATGATGGGCTTCAGCCAGCCTGCGAGCCCAATGGGTGAATGGACAGGCAGTCCTGCAGGCCAGACTCTCAGCATTCAGCTGTGGAAATGAAGGGAGATGAGAGCTGATGCCCCACCTGATATGATAAAATGTTTATGAATTGCATAACAGACTTATTATTTGATCTATGTGAAAGAAAGCTCTGGTTTGTCTAATTGACCTAATCATTCCTGGCAGTCTTGTCTATTCTGTCTAATGAAGCGATTCCCTGGTTAAGCTGTGGAATAGCAGTTTCAGAACTGCTTCCCCCATGCATCTTTTCTGAACTCTGTGCACTGCAGGCTGTCTGAGTGGTTTATAATAACTTGTGATGATGTTGTTGCGTGGCTTGCAGCTAGTACTATTACAGCTAGGCAAGGGGGGAAGCAACCTGTCATTTTACCAACAACCCTGCAAGAGTCCAGTGGCCTCCGGATAAACGTCAAACATTCCTGTAGATGAAGTTGTATGAGCCAATGTATGTTCAATAACAAAGTGTCTGTGTTACAAAGCTGTTCCTGGAGTACCACGAGCATTCTGTCTTTGTCCCCACCATTATTTTTTTTGATATTTTAAAGTGGAGCAAATAAAAGAAAGCAAAGTTATCGAACAATAAATCAGGATGGTAGAGGCAATGATTGGGTTTAGATCCCAATGGTTGGGTTTAGATCCTAGGGATTGGAAACAACTCATGTTTTAATATTTTTACTCCTTGCTATTCCAGAGATCACTAAACCATGTGGGTTGATTTGTTGTGCAAATGTTATTTCTGTACAGAAAACTCCTCACCCTTACAACTGAGTTATATGTATCTCCTTTTTAAAAAGGTTATCATTAGATTGCCTTAAATGCTAACAGTCAAAGCAGTGCTAGTATTAAAGCACAACATTCTGATTTGTTATTTTAACTACTTACATGATACAGACAAATAGGTAACGGATAACCTAAAGTATCTGTTACAAATCAATTTTAACAAAGCTGAAATTCTCACCTGTTTCAAAGAAAAGTTTAATGTTATTAGGCTGTGGGCCGAGGAGCTTTATTCCAGTGTTTCGTGACCCATGTCACAGAACTACATGACATTTTCACATATTGTGTACAAATATTATATAAATCACCCCTGAAACTCGTCATGAACAAGACTTGCACATTTTTATTAAATTAGAGAAAAAACGGAAAAATTTCGGGTATTTTTCATCCAATCAAAGCAAGGAGGTTGCAATACTATGATAAATTTCCAACTGTTGGATCTTTCAAAAACTGAGCAGTCTATACACATTTAGCATTGTGATTAACAGTCGTTTAGTTTAGACTGCAGTCATGAACTATTCACCACATACAATGCAAATAAATATTATATAGTGTTTGCTCAAATGATATTGAGAATCTAACATTCTAAATTTTAAACTATTTGACACAATTGTGACAATGTCTACCGATGATGAAAGGTATGATGAAAGGAACATGTTTACAGTATTTTATTCCTGTTTTATGATGCCCCTTTTCACCACAGTTACGTAAATGAGGATCCTTCTCAAAGAGGTGACCCTAACTTAGTAGGTAACAAACTTTTGAGAGCAGAATTGTATTTCTGAGCTCACCAACCTGTGATGTGATGTTCATTTTCCTTGAAAGGCAGAAGATACCACAGATTTCAAATGGTGGACCTTTTTTTTTTTAACAGTCCCAATTCACAAATTATCAATGTATGTAACAGTTATTTATAGTTTTTAAAACTATTGTGGTATATAATGTTTAAACATCTATTGTAATAGGACGGATTTCTTTTGATGCTGAGTGTTATAGCTTTGATAAATAATAACTGATGTTTTGTAACAGATACTTAAAGTGAAATGTTACGAGTTTAATGCACCAGATGTGAGCAATAACTAACTGTGTAGCACTTCTCAAGACATTTAATTTCTCTAGAGCTACATCCAGGTTTATTGCTGCAGTGGTGTTTACATTTTATGGTGCCTAGTATAACAAATATATTATCTATATGTATTAAATCAATTAAACCACTGTCTGGTGGAATAATTTAATTTAATCCTGACATGAGAGCACTGGCCTCATTTGCTTCTGAACGGCATGAAGAGTTCACCTTGTGTGAGAATGCCTGAAGGTGATCCACAGAGTTCAGAATGTTGCTCGAGTTGATGAGATTTTGTTTTTATTGAAGAGAAGTGAATGTAAGCACTCTTTATTCGTATTTCTTTATGATATTGAAAGTGATCATTCAACACAATGTCTCAAGGCACAAAACCCCAACAACCCTATTCTCCTAATTTTTCCTGCAACATGTTCTCCCCATACTCCTGTCAACAAGAGTAATTGGGCACAAAGAGAATGTGCAAACTTCACACAGACAGCACTAGAGATCTGAATTAAACTGCTTGATGGAGCAATGAGTCAGCAGCTCTGCTAGCTGTGCCACTATCATTTGTATACCTTGAACATACGGGTGAGTGGCTCAACTACATAAGTAGAAAGAGGAAGATGTTTTATTTGTATGTGACATACTTTTATTGAAATGAACAAATGTGCTACAAAACATGCAGATGACAACAACGTTTTAAAAAATTGATGTTAACTCTTGCTTGGAAAAGTGTCCCAAGTGAAGAATAATTTATTCTACTTGCTGCTGCCACAGATTGCTTGTGTAAACTGTTTTGTTGAAGGTTCTCCAGGATGGGCGCAGCGCTCCCTGCACGTTCTATTCTGAGAATAGCAGTTCTATACTTCGATGTGAATTACATCCTGGTTCTGTTTAGGTTCAAAAACGAGGTTTGCCTTTTCGGTCCGTGTGTGCCAAACAAGGACCTAAAATATAGAAAGAATAATTATTTGATACTGTTTCTATGGAAAAAGCTGCCAAATTAACTTTTTCCCATAGCTCTGAAAATATCTTCAGCTGAATTGATCATCCAATGCCTGTTTGAAAATTGCTATTGAATCTGGCCCCACTACCAATTCATGCAGTGACACTTCAATTGTAAAAATCTAATTCTCTCTCCTTTTTCCAGTGAATTTAACTATCAAAACCTCTCCTCATTTTTAACACCAATTAAATTTCAATATTCTCCTATTGAAAAATAAGTGCAATGATTCCAAATCCAAATGAGTGTAACAATTAATTTTTCTCAGTGTACTGGTTACTTCATTTCTCTAACTAGGTCTGATTACGTTTCTGTAGTGAAGAGTCCCTTCCAACACAGAACATGCTGTCTGGGTGAAAATTCTGTCAAAATAACAGAACATATATATTGATGTGGGCGGTGTATTTGATGTAGTATACGCAGACCTCTGCAAGACCGTTGACAAGTTTTGACATGGCAGATTGGTCCAAAAAGTTAAAGCCCAAAGAATCTTAACTTGAGTAGCAGTCAGGATGATGGAGGAAGGTTGTGTTTGTGATTGGAAGCCAGTAACTAGTGGTGTATCACAGGGATCAATGCTGGGACCTTTGCTTGTCATGTACATTAATTATTTGGATATAAATGTAGGAGGTATGATTAAGTTTGTGATTGACATAAATATTGGTGATGGTGTTGAGGTGGATAGTTTTAAGTTATTGATCATATGCCATGAATGGAACATGACCTCATTGTCCATGCCCAAAGCTCTCCTCCAAGATGGAATCGTAGGTAGATTAGGTAAACAGGTGGAGAAGGTAACAGGCATACAGATGTGGCCTTCATGTAATCTTGTCAGGGCATAGATTACAAGAGCACGGTACTTTATAAAACCTTGGTTAAACCACAGCTGGCGTATTGCGTTCAACTTGCGCTTATCACTGTAACGATGGGGCATAATTGCATAGGAGAGGGGACAGACGTACCAGATAATGAATAGGATGAAATGTTTCAGATAGGAGAGATTTGCTTTCCTTGAAGCAGAGGAAGCTTATTAGAGAAAATATGACAGGTGTACAAAAAACTATGTGGGGCACTGACGGTGAATAGACAGAAACTTTTTCCCATCATGGTCACAGAGCTATACAGCATGGAAACAGGCCCTTATCCCACCTCGTCCATGCCAGCCACATTGGCATACTGGGCTGGTCCCATTTGCCTGCATTTGGCCAATAGCCCTCTAAATCCTTCATATCCATATCTATCCAAATCTAATGTCTTTTAAAGTCGTAATTTTGTAATGGTACCCACTTTGATAGCTTCCTCTGGCGGCTTATTCCAGATATGATTATCTACTGAGTGGCAAATATTAGCTAAAAATGTGTGGCAAATTTCTTTGGAATTGGCCCATAAAGATCCCCCATTAGGTATCTATAAATTTGATGCTTAACAAATTAACAATGGGGTGTTTTAATTTATACTGATTGTTGTAATTCTTTCCAAATCACACTGGTTAGTGCTGGGATTGTCACCTTTCCCAATGCAGTTGCTTTCAATTTTTAACATGTTGTGTTGCCCCTCTTTAAAAAAAACAGACAAGTAGTCATTACCTTGGTGCAGTTAGCAGCCTTTGGCTCAAGTTCATGGACGGTTGTAATTTGTTTCAGAAAGTCTGATTCTTGCATGCCCGGCTGTGATCCACCCCGCTTGAAGATGGCTTTTGGGTTTGATAGAATAACTTTCAGATTCACAGCAAATCCTATTTAAAAACAAAATTAGTTACTTTTGCTTTTGAAAACAGACTAGGTTGCTTTGATGTAATCACACTGTCCAGAAATAATTTTTGTCTTCACATTTTAACAATCATTTTGTATTGTTATCGATCAATATTTGCTGTGAGTCGGATACAATTGTTCAAGTAGTTGTAGGCATCCAGATGCGTTTGAAAACAATTTTGTAGAAACTCCCAGCAGAAATTAATTTTCGCTCTACTGTCAATGCAAGGAAAAAAATCTCAACCTAGCTCCTTTCCCCAGAGCATTTAATCAATAGTCACACGATGCCTGCTTGATGTCTGCTTTGGTTGCATCGGCCCATTGCAGAGTTCTCAGATTTGTATTCATTATTAAACGTACAGAAAATCCATTAGTAAATCTTTTTATTAAATTAATAATGTTTATCACTCAGTCTTCTCCCCAGGCAGCATTCAGGAATGTCCAATGACCAAGCCTGAGGCTCTTCCATACCTCTGCTGCTGTCAACAATCCAGTGGGCCAGGAATTGAGTCACACTCTGTTCTTGATTCCATCGGATGCCATCATTAATTCGCGCATACACACACATACAAGTATGTACACACATGAGCACACTAGCATATCCATAGATACAAATGTAGGTACAATTTTATTAGATGTGTCCTCATAAAAATAGACAATAGGTGCAGGAGTAGGCCATTCGGCCCTTCGAGCAACGCCATTCAATGTGATCATGGCTGATCATCCACAATCAGTTCCTGCCTTCTCCCCATATCCCATGACTCCGCTATCTTTAAGAGCCCTATCCAGCTCTCTCTTGAAAGTATCCAGAGAAGCGGCCTCCACCGCCCTCTGAGGCAGAGAATTCCACAGACTCACAACTGTGTGAGAAAGTGTTTCCTCGTCTCCATTCTAAATGGCTTACTCCTTATTCTGAAACTGTGGCCCCTGGTTCTGGACTCCCCCAACAAAGGGAACATGTTTCCTGCTTCTTGCATGTCCAAACCCTTAATTATCTTATATGTTTCAATAAGATTCCCTCTCATCCTTCTAAACTCCAGAGTGTACAAGCCCAGCCGCTCCATTCTCTCAGCATATGACAGTTCCGCCATCCTGGGAATTAACCTTGTAAACCTACGCTGCACTCCCTCAATAGCAAGAATGTCCTTCCTCAAATTAGGGGACCAAAACTGCACACAATACAAATAGATCATAAATGGATTGGCCCGATACATGGGCAAGCAAGAAATTATGTACCTAAATGTTAACCAATATGTGTAATTGTAGGAAAGAACTGCAGACGCTGGTTTAAACCAAATATAGGCACAAAAAAGCTGGAATAACTCAATGGGTCAAGCAGCATCTCTGGATGCTGAGGAATTTGTGACATCTCGGGGCGAGATCATTCTTCAGACTGAGAGTCAGGCTGCTAGGGAAGATGAGACCCCATGGTATTAAAGAGAAGATACCGGCATGGGTTGGCTGGATGGCAAGGTAAAGAGTTGCAATAAAAGGTGCTTTTTCAGGATGACTGCCAGTGTACGACACACACTGAACTTGTTTTCTTCTCCCGTTATGTATTATGTTTACATATTCTGTTGTGCTGCAGCAAGCAAGAATTTCATTGTCCTATCTGGGACACATGACAATAAAACTCTCTTGACTCTTGACTAGTGGAGTTCTGTAAGGGTCAGTGCTGAGGCCACTTCTCTTCCCGTTGTATATTAATGATTTGAATAAGGGGATTGTTGGCTTTGTGGCCAAGTTCGCAGATGATGGTAAAATCTTCTGGGCTCCCACCTGTGTAACATCAGACATACCTGTCACATGCCCAAATTTTTCTTATCCTTTTATCCCTGCCTTTATCGACCCTTCCCTAACATGTTCCTTACAAGTCTGATCTCATACATCGCAGAAACAGGTTTTGTGTGATGTAGAATATCACAGTGTCCACCCACACAGTTTAGTTTAATTATTGTCCTGAGTACCGAGGTACAGTGAAAAGATTTGTGTGCTGTCCAGTCAAAGAAAATACTAAACTTGATTACATTCAAGCCATCTACAATGCACAGATATAGGACAAAGGGTAGAGCCCTTAGTGCAAGATTAAGACACAGACATGGTCTTTATTTTCTCTGCATCTCTTAAACCTAAAACATGTTCAATAGTAATACTGACCAATTCTGAAGATGGGCTTTCCATCTGAAGCAGCAAGTCTCCCTCCACCTGATCTGCGGAGTGTTTCCAAACATTTCTGGCTGTAGTTCAGATTACCAGCATTTGCAGTTTGTTTTTTTGCTTCATGGTGCACTTGGTGGCTGCACTTCGAAGAGCACTTTCTTTCATCAGAATATTATCCACCATTGTGTCCAGAACATGAGTGTACACCTTATTACAGACTTGCAATAACTAACATGTGTCCTTGCTTCACACATATGGTTGTGACATCTGGGCCTTTGACACAACGAGACAGAATTATACAACACTCAGACAATTTATGGAACCTCCTGTGCACCTGTTATTCACAGGCCTTGCTCTACACACTGGGATAACTATATAACAAACACAGTGTTATGTTAAGCCTTGGAAACACGACGCAATATCTTCCTGGTTTTCCAATCACATGAAGATCAGAGGGATCGTCCCTTTGTTGTGAGATTGCACCATAATTTTCCAGCCACCCTCCACCCTCACAGTCTTCACCTTGACTTTCATCCATTGAATATCCTTCATCTCGATTGGAAGACACCAAAGTCATTGCCTTTAGCTGGCGGCCATACCACCAATAGCTGGTAATCTCCAGCTCCCATGTCACATATAAAGCATGGTAACCCAGTTCTTGCTACTGCCTGTAATCTTCCCACTGTGGAAATAGATCTTCAGAGGAAGAGTAGCACTGCACTGCAAATAAGGAAGATTGGATAATTGGGAAGGGTAGAGGGCCTTAGAGGGCAATAGGGTGATGGGAGAGCAGATAACCATGTTCTACAAAGTGAGAAAATGTATCCATTCAAATAGCACTCTATAATGACTCTGAGTAGGTTGGAGTACAGTGCAGCTCAGCATTGCTGGAAAACAAGGATTATTTTCAAATTCTGCACCACACATGCAAGGCACAGTGAGTTGCTACTTCACGGAAGTAGACACCTGGGTTCAATCCCGACCACGGGTGCTACCTGTATGGAATTTGCATTCTCCCCGTGACTGCGTAGCTTTTCTCCGGGTGCTCTGGTTTCCTCCCACATTCCAAAGATGTACAGGTTTGTGGGTTAATTGGCTTCTGTAAATTTTCCAACGTGTGTGGACTAGAACTAGTGTATGGATGGATTATTGCTGCTTGGCACAGACTCGGTGGACCGAAGGGCCTGTTTCCATGCTGTATCTCTAACCACTAATGACCTGTTAAGCTGCTGCAGGCAGTGGTGTGCGTGGGAGGAATGGCACCCAAGGCTCACTGACTACAGTCACAGCTAGACTCGAGCCCTGTTCACCGCTCACCTAGAGCTCATCCGTGAGACTACCCTGTGGCTGGTGAACAGCAGCACCGAAACATGAAGGGAGAAGCTGCCATGGCTAAAGGAACTAAAGATAGTTATGGAGCCTGAGGTTTTTGAGTACTTAATTCCCCAAGAAGAGGACCTAATGATTGATTAAGAGAACAAAAATGTATGAGATCAGACTTGTAAGGAACATGAAAATGGATTGAAAAAGCTTTGACTAGCATGGGGAAAGCAAAAGATGAAGGAAGACAAATGTATGTCCATTGTCGTAAAAAAAAAGGTGCATTGATAATGTAAATGAACGAAGTAATAGTTTAATTTAATTTAGTGTTTAGAGAATGGTGGTGGGGTTAAACTAACAGTTTGGTTCTATCTTCACGGACAAAGACACGAATATCTTTGCTGAAATTTAAGGGATCCCATGAGCCTAATGAAAGGAGGAATGAAAGGAAACTGGTTATTTAAAGTATACTGCTGGAGAAATGAATAGTGCTGGAACTGAAAACCAACACATCCACAGGACCTGATGATCAGCATCCCAAAGCGGTAAGTGGTCGCCATGGAGGAATGTTGGTTATCATTTTCTAAAGTTCCCCATGTTGTGAAGGGATCTCGGCAGGCTGGAGGGAGGGAGGGAGGGGGGGGGGTAAATGTAACGTTGTTGTTTACAAGGGAGGGAAATCAGGGATCTACAGATTAATTTGCCAACCATCTGAAAAGAGAAAATGCTGGAGTTAATTCTACAATAGGCAATAACAGAACTCTTAGTAAATGTTGTTTAGTTTAGAGATACAGCGTGAAAACGGGGCCATCGGCTCACCGAGTCCGCGCTGACCAGCAAATGCCCGTTCACTAGTTCTATCCGACACACTAGGGACAATTTACAAAATCTAATTAATCTATAAACTGATACATCTTTGGAGTCAGTACGAAAACCAGAGTATCAAGGGGAAAGCCCACGTGTGTACAGAGAGAACATAGACAAACTTCATTCAGCCTGTTCCCGTAGTCAGGATCGAACCCGGGTCTCTGGTGCTGCAAGGTAGCAACTCCACGCTGCCCCACTGCACCGCCCTAGGTTTCTGAAATAGGCATTGTGCTTGGGAAACCACATGGAATTTTTTGAGGAAGTAACTAATAGAACAGAACCAGTAAATGTGATGCATTCAGATTTTCAGCAAACCTTTAATAGGGTTAGTGTGCAGCATTAAAGCACAAGGTTACGGGGGCTGATGAACGGGGACAAATTGGAAATCAGTAGAGAGGAAGGAAGCAGAGAGGAGGAATATATTGTCCGTAGCAATATTCTGTAGGAACCTTTCGAGGTGGGAAGCAGTGACGTGACAAAGGGTAGGGATCGGTGCTTGGGCATTAATAATAATAATAATGATGGATGGGATTTATATAGCACCTTTCTAATACTCAATGCGCTTTACATCGCATTATTCATTCACTCCTCAGTCACACTCGGTGGTGGTAAGCTACTTCTGTAGCCACAGCTGCCCTGGGGCAGACTGACGGAAGAGTGGCTGCCATTCTGCGCCTACGGCCCCTCCGACCACCACCAATCACTCACACACATTCACACACATTCACACACATTCACACACAGGCAAAGGTGGGTGACGTGTCTTGCCCAAGGACACAACGACAGTATGCACTCCAAGCGGGATTCGAACCGGCCACCTTCCGGTCACCAGCCGAACACTTAGCCCATTGTGCCATCTGTCGTCCCGACATTAATGAACTGCTTCAGGCAATCTGAATGTAATATTTCTGAATATGTCGATGACAAAAAACTAGATGCGATTCTGTGTCGAAGGGAAATGCAAAGACGTTTCAGGAAAATTTAAGACAATTGAATGAATGGCAAATACTGTACATGACAGGTGCAGTGGATAAATGTGAAGTTACTCGTTTTGAAAAACAAGGCAGCAGGTTATTTTAAATTGAGACAGATTGGGAAAAGCTGATGCACAGAGGGGCCTGGGTGTCCTTGTACATCAGTCACCAGCAAGTTAGTGCAAAAAGCAATTAAGATAGCAAAAGGTACATTGGGCCTCATTACAAGAGGCTTCCGTGTTCAGGGATTTGGACCCAAAGATCCCTCCGCACTTAGAGGGCCCTTCGATCAAACGTACTTTCCCCACTTCATTAGACCTTCCAATGTGCCACTCCTCACACTTGCCTGGATTAAAGGTCGCCTGCCATTCCTGGTATGACTTAAACATCCCATTCCTCTCCTTTTTTTGTTGCACCACATGGCAAATTTCACCCAATCACTTTTGGAAATTGGACCATTATAATTCAGTAGTATTTATGTGAATTAACTGCAGCAGTGTGGTTAGCATGTTGGACGATGACAGGTTGGGTCTCAGCCACCTACTGGCAGAAGCTATCAATTTCTCCCCAAGCAGACAGCCACACATGTCCCCGTCACATTTCATTGGTTTAGTTTGCAAGTCCCGAAGAATAAAACTGATTCGTGGTACCAATAGTAAAGTTCGTTATTTTACTCATTTTGATGTACGCTAAATAAAATATGGACATTAAAAATAAATGTGAAATGAGTTCAAGACAGAACAATTCTTCCTTCACCGTTCATAAAAGAAGAAATATCTCGTGTTGACAGTCGATTCCACACTTAAAGAATAGGATTTACTACCTAGTGTCATATGCCCTAAACAACGCTGAAGGTTTGCTTCCCACGTAGATGAGGAAATTCAGCAATTTACTAAACCGTACCTTTAGGGTCATTATAATCTCTCACATAAAGATGAATAATTGTGTGCATGTGTTTTTTTTTTAAGTACATTGACTTTATTGGGCAATTAGTTTAGTTTGGAGACACAGTGCGGAAACAGGCCCTTCGGCCCACCGAGTCCGCACTGACCAGCGATCCCCGCACACTAACACTATCTTACAAACCAATTAACCTAAAAAGTATTTGGAGTGTGGGAGGAAACCGGAGCACCTGGAGAAAATCGTGGTGAGAATGCGCAGCCAACACCCGCGGTCAGGATCGAACCGGCGGTTCTGGAGCTGTAAGACAGCAACTCTACCACTGCGCCACCCTTAACCATAATATTAAACTGTTAATGTTAAGTCAGTGCAAGACTTGGCTGAAAGCATTTCACTGATGCCAGCTGAATGCAGGAATTAGATCTGGGCTTCTAATCAGAGTAGTTCAATGAACACGTCAAAACGTAATAGGGACGGAGCTTTGCTTACCTGCCATGTCGATGGCGAAGGGTCTGTCTGGTCTCCAGCCGGTGTACCAGCCCACCACACGGCCTTGTTCCACCAGCGGCCGCTCATACCGCCGCCCCCCAACTAGTCCCACCGGCCAGACAGACACCTTTTTGGTCGAACGCATCTGGAAAAGCAGCAAGGCATGCAAGGGGTTAATCAGCAAGCACAGTCTTCAACTTAAACACAGAAGAAACCAATGAGGTAGTTTGATTATGTAGATGGTTTATGCATGCAACCTATAATGTAGCTACCTCATCACCACTAACCACGCCCCATCATATTAGTATAACTGTGGTATCCTCCCTTTGTTCCTCCCACTTGGTCCCGGTACGCCTGAAGGCTGGATGCAGTCAGTGCTGGGACGTGTGTGCCATGTGCTATAATAAACTCTTAGTAAAGGTTACAGTGTGTCAGCAATCACTCCTTTACATGGTGTCAGAAAGTTAAACTCGCGCCTCCCGTTTACCGGTTTTGTTTTATTTGTCCCCTGAGTGCCCAGTGTTGGGCTTCCTTTGATATGGCATCCTCATGCCTAAAGCCATCTCCCCTTGTCTTCGACGCTGACATTGCGGAGCGATGGTCGACTTTTGTGATGGATTACACTCACTTCGTCAACATTGTGCACCGGAACGACCCAGCCGCGGTCAAAGCCTCACTTCTGCTCAACCTGGCCGGTCCCGACGCAATGAAGGGAGCTCAGGCTTTCGTCTACGATCCAGCAGTCCTGGATGACAACGGCCAGCCTGTCGAGCCAGCTGAATCTGCCGATGACCCGGTATATCTTTTGCGCAAGTTTGCGGAGATTTGCGACCTGCCCTCCAACCGCATATTGGAGCGGGCCAGGTTCTTCTCACGGAAGCAGCAGCCGGACGAACCTGTCGAGTGTTTCATCGCTGACCTGCGCTACCTTGCTCAGCGGTGCCGTTTTGAGACCATGCGCGACCAGCTCACCAGGGACATTCTCGTGACTGGCATGCTCGACCAGAAACTACGTGCCGACTTGCTGCAACGGCCTGACCTAACCCAGACTCAAGCAATGCATGCGTGCCGCATCGCCGAAGTCGTTACCCCTCCGCATGGGCTGAGGGGATCTGACAGCCGAGCCATAAATCTGACTGGCGTTGCTGGACAACGACGTATGCAGGGCAACTTTCGCCCTCCACCGCGGCCCGTCCGTACATTCCAGGTCCCGCGCTCTCAGAAGTGTCCAAACTGTAATTATGTGCATCCCACGGAGTCACAGTGCCCAGCTCTTGGAAAATCTTGCAATTTCTGCAGGAAAATGAACCATTTTGCAGCTGCCTGCCGGTCCCGTGGGAATGTGCCCTCAGCTCCCAGACAATTCCTAAACAACCTTCAGCAAGTTGATAGTGAGATGGATTCTCAGTCCTCTGTCGACACTGCCCCCGACTCTGAGCTCAGCTATTCCATGGGAGATGCAAGTGTTTACACTCTCCTCCACAGCCGATCTCGCCTCCCCGATCCATCTGTGCTCATTACTGTGAACAATAAGTCCTTCTCTGCGAAGCTGGATACGGGGGCAAAAGTGAACGTAATGTCAACATCACTGTTTCACAAGATAAGAAATAATGAGCTGTTGACTGCAGATCGCTCTGTTTTGCGTGCCTATGGGGGAGAGGAGCTAACACCTGTGGGGAGGGCGACCTTCCATTGTGTGCTACAGAAATCATCCCGTGACCTGTCGTTCTTTATTCTGGATTGCGACTGTGTAACTCTACTGAGCAACCAGGCCTGCCAGGATCTTGGTCTGGTGTCCTTCGACCGTACGGTCCACGAGTTGCAAGCAGTGATGGATCCACTATCCGAGTACCCGGACCTGTTCGACGACAAGTTGGGAAAGCTGCCGCTGGTGTATAAAATCGCAACAGATCCCTCCGTGGTGCCTGTGATCCGCCCACCTCACAGAGTGTCGTTCGCCATGAAGGGTAAGGTGGAGGCTATGCTAAAGGATATGGTTGTCATGGGAGTGCTGGAGGCTGTCAGCGATCCCACCGAATGGGTCGCCACCATGGTCGCCACAATGAAGAAAGGGAAGAATGAAATACGGGTATGCATCAACCCTAAGGACTTGAATCTGGCAATTAAACGGCCCCACTACCCTATGAGGACTGTTGAAGATGTTGCCGCCCAGGTCGGACAAGCCACGGTGTTTTCCGTCCTCGATGCCAGGAGTTCATTTTGGCAAATACCCCTGGACAAACGTTCCTCGGACTTGACCACATTCGGTACGCCCTTTGGCAGGTTTAAGTTCTTGCGGATGCCGTTCGGCATCAACTCCGCCAGTGAGGTATTCCAGCGTTCTATGGAACAATTGTTTGCAGGTCTGCCCTGTGCGATTATTGTGGACGACATTCTGGTCTATGGAAGGGATGTGGCTGAACATGACCGCCACCTCCGACAGATTCTGGACCGCGCACGGCAGATCAATCTAAAGCTAAACCAGTCAAAATGCAGGTCCCATATGTTGGCCACATTTTCACGGCCCACGGGTTAAAGCCCGACCCGCAAAAGACCAGCGCCATCTCAGAGCTGCCTGCCCCGACTGATGTTACCAGTCTACAGCGCTTCCTGGGTATGGTCAACTACCTGGGCAAGTTCATCCCTGACCTCAGCGAGTTGAGCGCACCTTTGAGACAACTCACTAAAAAGGACATTGCTTGGTCCTGGTTTCCACACCACCAGCAGGCTTTCGACCTGCTAAAGACGAAGCTGATCAGCACACCTACTCTGAAGTTCTTTGATCTACTGCGTCCGGTCGTGGTTACGTGCGACGCTTCTCGTTTTGGACTGGGTGCTGCTTGCCTGCAGCCCCATGATGATGGTTCGTTGCAGCCTATCTCTTATGCCTCCAGGACCATGACGGACACAGAGCAGCGCTATGCGCAGATAGAGAAGGAGCTGCTGGCGGTTGTGTTTGCTTGTTCAAAGTTTAAGGACTTCCTCTTTGGCACCAGGTTCACCGTTGAGACGGATCACCAACCCCTGGTGACGATCCTTAACAAGCCTATACACAGGGCTCCAGCCAGGCTACAGCGGATGATGCTGCAGCTACAGCGTTTTGACTTTAAAATCGTCTATAAGAGGGGCACCGAGATGCATGTGGCTGACACGCTGTCCCGGGCCCCCCAGACCTCCTGCGACCAGCACCCCTTCGAGCAGGCAGACCTACAGGTACTGAACGTAAACTTTGTCCCTTCCAAGCAGCTCCAGTGCCTGGTTGAGCACACCGCTGACGACCCTGACCTGCAACAGCTTGCTGCTGTCATCAAGCGCGGGTGGCCTATCAAACGGACTTCATTGCCTGCTGGCGTCCACCCCTTTTTTCTGGTTCGCGATGAGTTGGTCCTCCGGGACGGTATTATCATCAAGGGACACAAGGTGGTCGTCCCTGCCTCGCTGTACGGTTTGTACTTCAACGCTGCCCACATGGGGCATCCCGGTGCAGATGCCACCATCTCGCATGCCCAGGAACAATATTATTGGCCGGGCATGGCAAAGTACATGAAGGCCAGGGTGGCCTCCTGTCCGGATTGCAATTCTCTTGCCCCGCATCAGCAGCGACAGCCGCTTCTACAACAGCCTGCCCCTGACATGCCCTGGTCTTCACTGGCTGCCGATATTTTCGACTGGCGTGGGAAGCAGTACCTGGTGTTGGTAGACTCCTACTCAAATTGGTTCGAGGTGGACCTTCTCCCTGCCATCACCTCCGACACGGTGATCAGTAAGCTACGCCGTCATTTTGCCACATTTGGTTCCCCTGTTCGGTTGCAGACAGACAACGGCCGCCAGTTCACCAGTGCCGAATTTCAAGCTTTCGCTGCGAAGTGGAACTTCAATCATTTCACCAGCAGCCCGGAGTACCCGCAGAGTAATGGACTGGCTGAACGGGCGGTCCGCAGTGCAAAGCACTTGCTTGAACAATCCCGTCTCTCCAACGGTGATTTCTATCAGGGTCTGTTGAACCTTCGGAATATCTCCAGGGACAGTACAATGCGATCCCCTGCCCAACGCCTCATGTCCCGCGTTATTCGCCCTCCGATGCCGATCGCCCAGCAGTCCCTGATGCCCAAAGTCCTGCAGCCTGCTGCTGTCCAGCAACGGATTGCTCAGAAGCACGAAATCCAGCGCCGCTCGCACGACAAGTCCTGCCGCCCCCTATCCCCACTGCTGCCTGGCCAGGTCGTCCGTTTGCAGACGTCTACCGACTTTTCCCGACTAGCCACCGTGGTCGGGTTCGACAGTTCGCCACGGTCCTACCTGGTGGATTTTGAGGGGACTATCTACCGGCGCAGCCGCCAGCACCTGTTGGCGGTCAACGAGCCCAAACCACCTCCTGCGATTCCGTATACCCCTCCATCGCGTGTCGAGCCTTCCTCCACTAACTTACCCTCTGCTCCCTGCATGCCCCGGTCGGTCCGTTTGCCTCGGTCTCCTCCCCCTGCTCTTCCAGGGTTCGCCTCTCCGGCCCTGCCGTCCCCTGTCAGGTCTTCACTCTCTCCGACTTCTGCTCATTCTACCCCTTCTGTTTCACCTGGTTCACCTGTGCCTCTCGGTTCCCCTTCCAAGCTCGGGTCTCCACCCACCTTCTCTCTCCCTCCTGTTCCTGTTCCTGTCCCTCCTCCTATTCTTTCGGGTGGGGAGGGTGAGGGTGCTGTGCGCACTCGCTCGGGTCGGATTGTCAAACCTCCGGCTCGATACGGAGAGTTCGTTTAGCTTTGCAGGTACTGTATAACCAACCTGCCTTGTTTAATTTGTAAGGGGAAGGATGTAGATGGTTTATGCATGCAACCTATAATGTAGCTACCTCATCACCACTAACCACGCCCCATCATATTAGTATAACTGTGGTATCCTCCCTTTGTTCCTCCCACTTGGTCCCGGTACGCCTGAAGGCTGGATGCAGTCAGTGCTGGGACGTGTGTGCCACGTGCTATAATAAACTCTTAGTAAAGGTTACAGTGTGTCAGCTATCACTCCTTTACAGATTATAACATTGTTCCCATCTAGGATTGTCGCACAACTTCAATGGCTTGTGGCCATGAACATATTCTGGCAGCCCTTGTTGAGTCCATGCATGTGCCAAGCACACAATTGTCAACATACACCGACCAGCGATCCCCGCACATTCACACTACACCAGGGACAATTTACACGTCAATTAACTGACAAAACTGTACGTCTTTGGAGTGTGGGAAGAAACTGATCTCTGGGAAAATCCGGTCATGGGGAGAACGTATAAACTCCGTACAGACAGCACCCGTGGCCGGGATCGAACCCGGGTCTTTGGCGGGGCAAGCGCTGTAAGGCAGCAACTCTACCGATGCGCCACCGTGCGTGTAGATGGGACATGTTGGACGGTGTGGGCAAGTTGGGCGGAAGGTCCCGTTTCCACGCCGTAAAATTCAATGACTCGAAGCGTGCCCACTTCCCAGAGCAATAGTCCTTCCTGGTGGGCCACTACCCTTATTCAGATTTAACAGATATGATCAATTAATAATAATGCCCCCTTCCTCGGGAAGTAAGACGGTTACAAAGTGTTTGAGGTCTCTATTTTACCGTTACACTATTTAGGAATCCAATAACTGGGGCACATTGAAAGTGCAGTGAAACCTTACCTGTAGAAAGATTACTGAGTGCACAATGACTGGTTCATTGGGGATGGTGATTGTCTGGGGGTGACAGACAAATGCATGGAGGCAACACATATAAACAAGAAATACAGCATCCAGAAAACTCCTTTCAAATCCAATCTCCGCTATCCCAATGTTACAGCATGACAGAACCTAGGAGGAGACCTCAGCAGGAAACATCATTATGCCCCTGTCCCACGTAGGAAACCTGAACGGAAACCTCTGGAGACTTTGTGCCCCACCGAAGGTTTCCGTGCGGTTCCCGGAGGTTTTTGTCAGTCTCCCTACCTGCTTCCACTACCTGCAACCTCGGGCAACCACCTGCAACCTCCGGGAACCGCACGGAAACATTGGGTGGGGCGCAAAGTCTCCAGAGTTTTCCGTTCAGGTTTCCTAAGTGGGACAGGGGCATTACAAATCAAAATCTCGTATCCAACCCAAGAACCAGGCACTGGCCCACTTTGAACCCTCTGAATAGAGTACAGACTGGTTATAGAACAGTACACAATATAGAACAACAGGAATGAGTCATTCGGCCCACAATGTCTGTCCTGATCGTGATTACAAGGTAAACTAATCTCATCTGCTTGCACTTGATCCATAATGCTCAGTTCTCTGTCCCGATGTCCCAAATATGTCTGATTATGTCCAACGTGGCCCTCTAATGCACAAGAGCACTTTAAACCTTGACTGGAAATCCTGATCAAACTAGGGGCAGATAATAACATCCCAGATCCAACGCAAGCTTCAGAACAAGGACAGTTTCTGCTGCTAATATCTTACAAAAGAAGTGTATTGTTGTAAGGTACGTTGGAAATGTGGTAAATAATTCACATTTCAGGATCCCAGAACTAGCAATGAAGCCACCAACCTGACAATTTGATTCTACTAAATGTTGGGCGAGAGATTTGGTTGAGTTTCATTTTTGGTTTAGGACTCACAGTTTAAGCTGGCAAAGAAAACCTTGTGATTAACCACAACAGCCCCCGTGATCTCTCCCGAAGATGGTGGAAACAAATTCCGATCCATTTAGGCATAAATGTGAGCGATATCTGGGAGAGTTACTTTTTGCAGCTTTGACACAATCGCAAGATAAGATAATTTTGGTTCTATAATTTATATGGTTTTCTACTGCAAACCTCACACTACAGTGCCAAATGAATCCAATTAACCTTTGTTAAACTTTATTAAATAAATGGTAACATTGACGAAAGAAGAATTTAAAAATTAACTTCCCTTTTACCGTACCTATTGTACTTGAGTTTGATTTGACTGCATTTATGTATAGTGTTATCTGATCTTGATTGGACAGCACGCAAAACAAAGATTTTCACTGTACCTTGGTACATGTGGCTATAACAAACCTAAGCATAAAACTAGATAGATTCCATTAGGCCCTGGAGTCTTTTCCACCGTAATGTTCTTTGAGTGACACAACACCTCTTCCTTCTTGATGTCAACTTGACTAAGAATATCAACATACCTCTCCCTGATCACTCTATTTTCCATGTCTTTCTCCTTGACGAATACTAATGTGAAGTACTCACTCAGTACCTCACCCACCTCCTTTGACTTTACACATAAATTCCATCATTCATCCTAGAGTGGACATACCCTTTCCCTAACAATCCTCTTGGTTTTAATGTATGGATAAAATGCTTTGGGATTTTCCTCAATCCTACATGCTAAAGACATTTCATAGAAACATAGAAACATAGAAATTAGGTGCAGGAGTAGGCCATTCGGCCCTTCAAGCCTGCACCACCATTCAATATGATCATGGCTGATCATCCAACTCAGTATCCCGTACCTGCCTTCTCTCCATACCCTCTGATCCCCTTAGCCACAAGGGCCACATCTAACTCCCTCTTAAATATAGCCAATGAACTGGCCTCAACTACCCTCTGTGGCAGGGAGTTCCAGAGATTCACCACTCTCTGTGTGAAAAAAGTTCTTCTCATCTCGGTTTTAAAGGATTTCCCCCTTATCCTTAAGCTGTGACCCCTTGTCCTGGACTTCCCCAACATCGGGAGCAATCTTCCTGCATCTAGCCTGTCCAACCCCTTAAGAATTTTGTAAGTTTCTATAAGATCCCCTCTCAATCTCCTAAATTCTAGAGAGTATAAACCAAGTCTATCCAGTCTTTCTTCATAAGACAGTCCTGACATCCCAGGAATCAGTCTGGTGAACCTTCTCTGCACTCCCTCTATGGCAATAATGTCCTTCCTCAGATTTGGAGACCAAAACTGTACGCAATACTCCAGGTGTGGTCTCACCAAGACCCTGTACAACTGCAGTAGAACCTCCCTGCTCCTATACTCAAATCCTTTTGCTATGAAAGCTAACATACCATTCGCTTTCTTCACTGCCTGCTGCACCTGCATGCCCACTTTCAATGACTGGTGTACCATGACACCCAGGTCTCGCTGCATCTCCCCTTTTCCTAGTCGGCCACCATTTAGATAATAGTCTGCTTTCCTGTTTTTGCCACCAAACTGGATAACCTTACATTTATCCACATTATGCTGCATCTGCCAAACATTTGCATGGTTCTTTTATCCCTACTTATTCTCTGTTTAAGTTTTTTCATATTTCCTTTATATTCAGCAAACAATCAAGCTGAATAGAGAAAGTATTGTATGGAGGAGATCAGATATAGAGTCATATATTCATAGAGTTATACAGCATGGAAATAGGCCCTTTGGCCCAATTGTCCATCCGGCCCAAGTCGCCTACCAGAGATAATCCCATTTGCTTGCATTTTCGACAAATCCCTCGAAACCTCGCCTGCCAATATACCTGCCCAGATGTCTTTTACACGTTGTAACTGTACCTACCTCTACAGCGTCCTCTGCAGCTCCTTCCACATACCCACCATCAGAAAAAAGATTTAGAAGATATTGGTGATAGATTTACTGAGTGACAGGAGTAAATAACAAAGTAAATCGTGAGTAGACATAAAAGTAAACAGTCAAATACAATCAGGGCCGGCGTTAAGCCGATTTGACCGATTACTCCCAATTGGGCCCCGCGCCTAATGGGGGCCCCGCACTAATGTTCAGTATTTCGTACGGAAATACGAATTCTCTTTGTTAAATAAAGATTTTTTTTAATTCGCCATCCGGATTTTTTTTAAACGAACATGCATAACAACCGCTGCACGGCCATCATACACAAACGATTTGTTAACTAGTGCTGTTAGCACTTCTTAACGGTAAGTAGTTAACACCTTGTTATGCGATGTCATGAATCTGCATCTATCCACATTCCTCAGTAAATGTTATAGTGTTTTGAACAAGTATTAATGACGCCGTGTTCAAAAGGGAACTGCAGATGCTGGAATATCGAAGGTACACAAAATTGCTGGGGAAACTCAGCGGGTGCAGCAGCATCTATGGAGCGAAGGAAATAGGCGACGTTTCGGGCCGAAACCCTTCTTCAGACTCATTTAATGACGCCGTGTTCCTTTGAATAAAATTCACGCGGCGTCATTAATACTTGTTTAAAACACAATTACATTACTGAGGAATGTAGATCGATGATACGTTGAGAATTTCATTTAACTCACCATCATGAGTGAGGGCCCCGGACCGCGAGAAGGAGCTACTTCCTGGTGTGCAGGTTAGTCATTCACCTACCGACCCACGTTGTGTCTCTCTGTCTTTTGCTCACTCCCTCCCTCCCTCTTTCTCTCGCGCTCTCTCTCCCGCTCCCCGTCTCGTCTCTCTCTAGCTCTCCTACTCCCTCTCTATCACCCTGTCCCCTCAGCATTCCCGGAATCATTGATGTTTAGCGGTAGACAAAAATGCTGGAGAAACTCAGCTGGTGAGGCATTCGCCTGGCCCGCTGAGTTCCTCCAGCACTCTGTGTTTTTTATTTGGCTCTGAAGTTGAAGGTGGCTCAGCGGGACGGGCAGCGGCTCTGGGGAGAGGGTTGTGTTTCTGGTCGAGACCCTTCTTCAGACAATCACAAGTACTCTCACCGACGCGAGTTCAGTTCGGTCTGAAGAAGGGTCTTCTCTCCAGAATCGCTGCGCTGCCTGTCTGCTGAGTTACTCCAGCTTTATGTCTATCTTCAATTTCAGAGAAATACAATTTCTCACGGAGGGCTTATAACGTCTCTAAACCCCTCTGGGAACCTCTGAACACCTCTAAACCCCCTCTAGCCCCCCTATTTCCCTCTATTCCCCTCTAAACAATTGTAAACACACCTGAACCCATCTGAAGCCCTCTAAACATCTCTAAACCGTTTAAACCCCCTAAGGCCGGCCATGCACGCACACACACAGACGCATACACACAAACACACACACTCAGTCACACAGACACAGAGACACAATCGCATACACTCATAAACACACACACACACACACACACATTCAATCTTTCAAAGTGCCGCTCATTTTATTAGATGTGTGACACTTTCATATAGTTTTTCAAAATTTTAGTATATCAAGCATTTAATGTTTTTTTTGGTTAAAGACGAGCATACTACACGAAATATAAACATACATAAATTTTTACTTTTCTAGAGTAGGGGCCCCGCCATCAATTTTCTAATTGGGCCCCGCAATTCCTAGCACCGGCCCTGAATACAATACATGGAGAAGAAAGGTGTAAAGGGACCAAACGTGGGCAAATGGGACCAGCTTACAGTAAATGGGCATCTTGGTTGGCATCTACGAATTGGACAAAGGGCCTGTTTAAGTGCTGTATGACTATGACTAAATAAGTCAAATGGAGTGAATTAGAGTGGAAAGTGGCAGACTGAAGGCAGGGCTCCATGCTCAATGACATCTTTGCACTTATCTTCAGTAGAGAAAAGGATCCTGCCTTTGTGACAAGGAATGAGGAAAGCAAATCTATGAGAGGGTTAAAGGAGGCACTTGATGGCTTTCATTGAAGCAGGATGTCCTTGGTGTAATGCATCTGAATGTTTCAAAATGTCTTTGATAAGTTGTCACATGAAAGAATGGTGCACAAGATAAAAGATCCTGGTATTGGGAGATATGTGTCAACATCGATTGAAGACTGGTTTACATATGGAAGAAAGGGAGCTGGAATAATGTAACAAGTAGATTGCCACAGGAATCAGTTCAAGGCCCTGAATTATTTAGAATTAATGATTTGGAAGAGGAGACAGAGCGTAATGTGTTGTAATCATAGAGTAATACAGCGTGGAAACGGACCCTTTGGCCCAATTTGCCCAAGCTGACCAACATGCCCATCTACACTAGTCCCAACTACCTGCTTTTGGCCCATATCCCTCTAAACCTACCCTATCCATGTACCTGTCTGAATGTTTCTTAAACATTGCGATAGTCCCTGCCTCAAATACCTCCTCCGGCAGCTCGTTCCATACACCCACCACCCTTTGTGTAAAAAGGTTACCACTCAGGTTCCCATTAAATCTTTCCCTCTCACCTTAAACCTATGCCCACTGGTTTTCCATTCCCCTAATCTGGGCTAAAGACTCAGTCTGTTTACCTGACCTATTCCTCTTGTGATGTTGTACATGTGTAAAGGGCTTTATCTGATTGAAACATATAAAACCATAGGAGGCCTGACAGGATAGGTCTTGAGATGTTTCCAAAGGCAGGAGAGACTAGACCTGGTTACGAGGAGGTGGACATTTAAACTGAGGTGCATGGGAATATCTTCTTGCAGAGGTTAGCAAACCTTTGGAACTCTCCATCAGGGAGGATTGTGAAGGCTAAATTAATACATGTATTTAAGGAGGAGACAGATAAGGATTTGAGGGCCCAAGGGAGATGGCACCAGAGGAGGAGATGCGTCTCGAGCCAGATCATCCATGATCATGTTGAATGGACAGGCTTGAAATGCCAGGTGGCCAACTCCTGCTCCTATTTGGTTATACGGTGCTGTGGAATATTTTTTACTCTGTTCCATATTTTATTAAAGTTGAAATCGAAAGTTTAAGTTTAGTTTAGTTCAGAGATACAGCGCGGAAACAGGCCCTTCGACCCTCCGAATCTGTGCCGACCAGCAACCTAATTAGCCTACAAACCTGTATGTCTTTGGCGTGTGGGAGGAAACCAAAGATCCAGGAGAAAACCCACGTGATCACGGGGAGAATGTACAAACTCCGTACAGGCTAGCGCCCGTAGTCAGGATCGAACCCGGGTCTCTGGCGCTGTAAGGCAGCAACTCTACTGCTGCGCCCATCAGAATGAAGGGTCTAAATTGCAGAATATAATAATGGAAGGTATTTGTGCGGATAATACAGCTGTTATGGTCCCTTTGAGTGTTCACATTTTGTTTAACAAAATAGATGGTACAAAATTCCAGTAATCGAAGCAGCAGTGAAAACATGGATGCAATTGGCTAAGCAAATGAAAACATAACCCCGGCTCCATCCCCATCCCTTTCTTCACTATATCGACGCCTGCATCAGGGCTGCCTCCTGCACCTGCATAGAGCGCCAGGATTTCATCAACCTTGCCACTAACTTCCATCCTGGCCTCAAATTCATGTGGATTACCTCTAACACCTCTCTCCCTTTCTCGATGCCTCTATCTCCATCACGGGAAACAGACTATGTAGTAATGTCTATTACAAACCCATTGACTCCACAGTTGCCTTGACTACACTTCCTCCCACTCTGCCTCTTGCAAGGATGCCTTCTGTTACTTTCAATTTCTCAGTCTTTGTCGCATCTGCTCCCAAGATAAGGCATCCTGGATGTCCTCTTTGTTCAGTACACGTGGTTTCCCCCTAGCTGGATAGATCCCTCACCTGCATCTCCTCTATGTCCCACTGTTCATCTCATTCTCCCTGCCCCACAGAGCACAAAAAACAGTTCCACTGGTTCTCACCTTTCACCCCACCTGCCTCCTCTCCTCTCTGTAACTGACACCCATTTGTCTCCTTTTCCCTTTAGTCAGAGGGTGGTGAATCTGTGGAGTTCTTTGCCACAGAAGGCCATGAAGGTCAAGCCAGGGGATATTTTTAAGGCAGAGATAGATAGATTCTTGATTAGTACAGGTGTCAGAGGTTATGGGGAGCAGGCAGTAGAATGGGGTTAGGAGGGAGAAATAGATCAGCCATGATTGAATGGCAGAGTAGTATTGATGGGCCGAATGGCCTAATCCTACTCCTCTTCCTTATGACCTAGCCTTGTCCCTTAGATCTGTCAATCAACCCCCCCCCCCCCCCACCTTACCTTGTGTAGGAAGGAACTGCAGATGCTATTTTACACCGAAGATAGACACAAAATGTAGGAGTAACTCAGCGGAACAGGCAGCAGCTCTGGAGAGAAGTAATGGGAGACGTTTCGGTCAAGAGTCTGAAGAAGGGTCTCGACCCGAAACGTCACCCATTTCTTCGCTCCAGAGATACTGCCTGGCCCGCTGAGTTACTCCAGCAATTTGTTTCGTATCTTCAATTATCACTTGCCAGGCTTTGACCCACCCCACCTCTCATTTCCAGCTTTCTCCCTCAACTCCAATCAGTCTGAAGAAGAGTCCCTACCCGATATGTCTCCTATCGATTCCCTCCATAATTACTGCCGACCCACTGAGTTCCTCCAGCACTTTGTGCTTTGCTGAAGATTCCAGCATTTGCAGTTTCTTGCGTCTCCATGGAGACAGTGAAAGGTTCTTATACAGTGCTGGTTTGCACCCTCTGATACCACAGTCTTGGAAAAATCAAGTAACCAGGATGTTCGATATAGTTTTAAACTAAAAGGGTTTAACAGTGTTATCATAAAGATAAGTCTGAAAAGAAAAGGTTATGATGGAGGATCTTGCAGTAAGCTGGATACAAATAACCAATTTAAAGAGAGATACAAAAACCTCAATTGTTACCTTGGCAACTAAAGTCACATTGAGGAACCATTAACAGTGCTATGTGAATGCACCAAACAAGATAGATGTTACAAAATAGAGGCAAATTGGTTCCCATCAAGTAGTTTCACTGTTTTGATGAGTTAGAGCAGCTTGGACAATGTAAGTTCTTTCTGTGATCTGAATTAGACAAGAATCATATGGAGAGCCTGTTTCTACAGAATGTTATGGTCACATTCAAGCCTCACCAACAGAAATGACTACATAAGGGACATTACAGTTTGTCTGATCATTCAGATAATGAGGACATTGGAGTGTACAGTAACTCTACCACACACAACGATGGTGGACAGATTTGAGTAAAGAAGTTACTGTACATACCAAGGATATTGTCTTGCAAATGAATCCCTACCTCTTTATTCTGTGTCTCAAACATATTACAAATTGCTAATCAAAATAATCGTTTCAGATTTGTTGATGGGCTTTGGTGACTGTCATTTGCAGGTTTAAAGTGAGGCTGCAGCATTGAAATTAATTTTCCACAGAGAATGTTGTTTGTCTAAGGTCTCTGCATGGACCACTTAGAGTGGGTTCATCGCACAGTGCGAAGAAACCGTGGGCCAACGTTTGCGCCAAGTTAGCCAAGGCACTGTTGTATATGTGTGGATAATGTGGCTGTAATCCTGAGGCTGGATATGGCCAATGAATGAGTTCAAGAACTGTTCGGAAACAAATATCTAGCAAATAGATGTGTTCTTCAAAGTGAACAATATCACAGAAGCTGAAGAGTCCTGGTGGAGATTGACTGGGTGTAGATGTGTGCTGACAGATCTTCTCACACTGTACGAGGTGGGAGATGTCTTGTTTAAATGTTGTGCAGATTACCCTGATCCAAATTTGTTAGAAATAATTATGAACTCTAATTTGGCCAAGGAGTCAGAAGCAGGAAGAGACAATGAGAAAGTACAAAGTTTCATTGAAGAACTTAACCTTGCATTGCACTTTTAGTACCTTTTTAGGTTATGCCCTACTCTAAAGGTAGATTAATGCATTCAGACAAAGTTGTTAAGCATGCAAGATCTGCCATTGGTATGTCAATGGAAAAGGCATCCAAGAATTTGAACACCACAAGTATAACTGGACTTCATTGTCACAGTGCCAGAGCAAAATCTAAGATGACTAAACCAAGTCCAAGGCACCAGAGTGAGACCATCTCATTGCAATGGCCATTGCTCCCTAAAGGCCAAACAGTTTAGAACAGTCAAATGTTTCATTTGCTGAAGGCAAGGTCACAATCCAAAGCCTGTAGATGCAAGGTTAAGGTAGCAATGAAAGCAACTTTACTGTTACACAAAAATTGCACAAAGTGCTGGAGCAACTCAGTAGGTCAGATATGATCTCTTGAACATGGATAGGGGATGTTTCAGGTTGGGTCTCTTCCTCAAACTGATTGCATTGAGAAGGAGTCCGACCCGAAATGTCACCTATCCATGTTCTCCAGAGATGCTGCCTGACCTATTAAGTTACTTCAGCACTTTATGTCTTTTTTTTTGTAAACCAGCATCTGCAGTTCCTTGTTTCTCAACTTTACTGTCAATTCAAAATGACAAAAGGAAGCAGGATTTAATACTTTGGAGGATCATTCAGACATGACGAACTGGGATTAGGCAGTGTCTGTACCACCAGCTTCGATGGCAGACAAGGTGGAATAAATATATGAAACAACAGCCAGCGCAATGACATGGAAATTGATACTGCTATAGGCAACTGGATAATGAGCCAAGACACTTGGTCTAGCTAGTTCAACCAGTTGCCGCAGATGCAAAATTCCTTCACACTGAAAGAGCTGTCAAGTGAAGCATCAAATCTAAGTGGATCTGAAAAAGAAAAAGGACATTTGTGTTCAAACTCGGAGCTAAATAGTGGATTCAACACAAAACCTGCAAGATCAGGAAGACTCCAAAAACCACTTAGGTTAGTTCATGTTCATTCGATGTGTCCCAATTATTTTACTTCTGCCTCACGGTTTATTTTATATAATAGGAGTATGTGAGGGTATGATTAAGCAAGGGTATGGTGATCAGTGTGTGCATCAGTGTGGGGTAGCACAATGTGCAGCCAGTTTCACTACTCTCTCACAGCTCCCACTACCCGGGTTCAACCCTGACTTCTGGTGCTATCTGGGTTGAGTTTGCACATTCTCCCTGTAACCACATGGGTTTCCTTTTTTTAAATTATATAAATCTTTAATTCAAAAAATAAAAATAAGCATACAGAGTATTAACACAATCAAAGATTGCCTATGTTGACAGTTTACAAACAAACGATCATCAAATTAATATATCGCCAACTCTATCAACAAATCACTTGACCTCCCGCGGCGACCAGCGTGCACGGAAAGCCTCCAAAGTCCCCGTGGACACCACGTGTTCAGTAGCGGACTGGGTCTAAAAATATTGGTTGCCAGGAGACAAAGGGGGCCCCACCCACAACTACAATGCTATCATTTACCAGGGGCCCACTTGCCATCACTTGCTATCACTTCATCAGGGGCCCACTTGCCATCGGGCAAGCTGACACCCTGGCCAGTCCGCCACTGCCCGTGTTCCTACTCCAGGGACGCACGGGCACGGACATAGGCTCGGAAAAGGGGCAGGAAGCCAACCCCGGAGCAGCCGTCGACTGCCTGCTGCCCGAACCCGTGAATGGCCATCTTGGCCAGGCCCAGAAGTGGACGGACAGGGAGATCACACGGTGGGAGACTCCACTAATGGTGGGAGTGTTGACCCACACATTGGACAGGTCTGCAGTTTGCTGCTCCACCACGGTGGGAGTGTTGAACATTACATTGGACGGGCCTGTAGTACCACCGCTTCACCACACGTTTAAAAAAAAAATTATACAAATACTTAATTCAACAAATAAAAACATATAAATTAGCACAATCAAAGACTGCCTATGTTGACAGTTTTACAAACAAACAAATATCAATTTAATATAAAGCCAACTTTATTGACAAAACACTCAATCTCCCGCGGCGACCAGCGTTCAGGGAAAGCCTCCAAAGTCCCCGTGGACATCGCGTGTTCCTACTCCAGGGGCATGCGGGCACGAACGTATGCCTGGAAAAGGGGCAGGCAGTCAGCGCTGGTGACCAGATTCCCGGCTTTAAGTATATCTCGATAAAATCCAGGCAACTTCCGCCGAGCGTGTCGACTGATGCCCGCTACCGGGAGCTGTGTGCCCTCCTGAAGGCAGCGACCCTGGCGGAAAAAGTACGTCGCCAGCGACTACCCACTGCCTGGACCCGCGAATGGCCATCTTGGCCGGCCCAGGAGCAGATGGACAGGGATATCCCCTCCTCCCTCCCAACCTTCCCCCCTCTGTACCGGGTGCCCAAATATCAGGAGTGTGGGGTTAAAATGCAGCCAATACTTGAGGAACAGCCCCTTCAGATAGTCGAACAGGGGCTGCAACCTCTCACACTGCATGTACAAATTAAACACGGTCTCTTCCTTGCCGCAGAAGTGACAGGCGGCTGGCGAGCCTGTGAACCAGCTCAGTAACCTGTTGCAGGCCACAGCCATGTGCGACACTCTCCACCCCAGGTCCCCGATGTAAAGGGGGAGAGACCTCCACTGAGGACCAATCCCGCCATCAGGTGGTAACGCGGACCGCCAGGGCGTGTCTGGACGGAAGACAAGGGCGAGGAAGTGCAGAGTGTGCAGGAGCAGCCTGTACAGTACGCGCCTCTCCATCACGGAACGGCACGCTGGGCATCTCGGAAAGGCGGCTCATGTTGCGTGGGGACGGCTCTCGGGAAGGGACCCGGGCCGTAGGAGGCCTGACCAACGCCCTAGCCGGGCAACGACTTTCACCTCTAGCTCCTGCCCGTTCGCCGGTCAAGCCCCCTCCATGCGACTCAGGTAGACCCCCAGGTAGAGGTGGTACGTGATGCTCCATGCATAAGATGTCATCTCCTCCGGCAGGGAGTCCACCTCCCATTGACCCACCAAGAGACCAGAACATTTCCCCCAGTTGATTCTGGCCGAGGATGCAGCCAAGAAAACTGGTAAAGCCAGGCCTGCCAACCGCCTCTGGAGAAGGCACAGGAATGGCTCTACACAGACAGAATACAGCTGGCCGGACATGGGACGTCCCTGACGTACCCCCCTCCTAAAGTGAATGGGGGCCAACAAAGAGCCGTTGACCTTAACAAGGCATTCCGCAACAGCGTACAAAAGCCGGACTCGGGCCACAAAGTGCGGTCCAAATCCGAACGCCTGCAGGGTCCCAAGAAGGTAGTCGTGCTCCACCCTGTCAAACGCCTTCTCCTGGTCGAGGGAGAGAAAGGCAACTGACTGACCAGCCCCCTGGGACAGAAGGATCAGGTCCCGGACCAGATGGATAATGTCCTGGATGGACCGGCCCGGGACTGTGGGGGACTGGTCTGGGTGGATCACTTGGGCCAGCACAGGACCCAGGTGATTCGCCATTGCACGTGCAAAGACTTTGTATTCTGAGCTGAGGAGAGAGACCGGGTGCAAGTTCTTCAAAAGGAGGAGATCGCCCTTCTTCGGGAGCGGGACAACGACTGCCCTGCGCCACGAGAAGGGCATCTTCCCGGTCGCCAGGCTCTCCCCCAGGACCTTCATTTAGTCACCCCCCAGGACATCCCAGAAGGCTCTAAGAAACTCCACCATCACCCCATCCAGTCCTGGAGACTTGCCCCCCCTGAGCTGATGCAGGGTAGCAGTCAGCTCCTCCAGAGTTAGGGGATCATCCAGGTGTTCAGCCACCTCTTCGCACACTACGGGTAAGCCCTCCCAAAGAGCCCCCTGCGCATCCCCACTAGATGTACCTGCGGAGAACAGAGTCCTGCAGGAAGACCGAACCGAGGCAGCGATGTTCTCTGGATCTGGGACAGAGGAGCCATTATCCACAAGCAACTCAACAAGCTGCCTGTGGGCTCCTCGCCACTTCTCCAGAGAAAAGAAAAAGGGGGAGGCGCGGTCCAGATCGTGCAACATCTGGAGTCGCGTCCTCACGTACACGCCCCGGGACCTCCTAAGCTGCAAGTCCCTCAGCGCACCCTTCTTCTCCTGGTACTTGCGCCACTCGCACGAGTCCCCACCAGTCCGACCCAAGCGAGACTCCGAGTCGAGCAACTCTCTCTCAAGCCGTCAGATCTCGGAGTTCCACCCCTTGGTCCACTCCTTCGCATAGTCCTGGCAAAACAAACGGATGTAGGCCTTCCCCATGTCCCACCATTGCCTTAGGGAAAGGAAACGCCTCTGCCTCTCTCTCCACTTCGCCCAGAACTGCCTGAATGAATCCCGGAATCGGCGATCCTCCAACAGCTGGCTATTAAAATGTCAATACGCGGACCCTGCCCGTGTGTACGCGCTGGGATAAAGTCCACTCGCACCAGGCAGTGGTCCAAGCAAGACACCGGCCGCATGGAGGCTGCCGAGACACAAGAGACATAGGCCTTGGAAACGTACAAGTGGTCAATACGGGAACCACCACCCTCAAACCTGTACGAGAAGGCACTAGAGTCAGGATGGAAATATCCAGAGAACCGGCCTCCACCGCCCTCTGAGGCAGAGAATTCCACAGACTCACAACTCTGTGAGAAAAAGTGTTTCCTCATCTCCGTTCTAAATGGGATAATAATAATAATAATAATAATAATAATAATAATAATAATAATAATAATAATAATAATAATAATAATAATAATAATAATAATAATAATAATAATATCCTTTATTGTCATTGCACGTCAGTGCAACGAGATTTAGTATGCAGCTTCCAACCGATGTAAAAGAAGAGTAAAATAAATAAATAGCTGTGTGACGTGACCATCCGAGGGAGACAGTCCAGAGGGGATGGGGGGCACTCAGCAGGGCCGGTTCAGAGCCGCTATAGCTCTGGGAATAAAGCTGTTTCTGAGTCTGGAGGTTCGGGCGTAGAAGGCCTTGTAACGTCTGCCGGAGGGAAGTAGTTCGAACAGTCCGTTACAAGGGTGTGAGGAGTCTTTATTACCCCTTATTCTTAAACTGTGGCCCCTGGTTCTGGACTCCCCCAACATCGGGAACATGTTTCATGCCTCTAGCATGTCCAAACCCTTAACAATCTTATATGTTTCAATAAGATCTCCTCTCATCTTTCTAAACTCCAGATTATACAAGCCCAGCTGCTCCATTCGCTCAGCATATGACAGTCCCGCCATCCCGGGAATTAACCTTGTAAATCTACGCTGCTCTCCTTCAATAGTAAGAATGTCCTTCCTCAAATTAGGGGACCAAAACTGCACACAATACTCCAGGTGTGGTTAGAACAGGTGTGGATAGAACATGGATAGAACATGGATAGAAAATGGTTTAAGGGACCAGCAGCATTGATCCTAATTAAGGGCCACATCAGCAAATTACAAGACCATATAACCAGGTCAGCTGTAATCCCGGAGTAGTCCAACCTTTTTGCAGCCAAGGCAGGTTGAGAAAAGTAGTTTGAAGGAAGTTTCCATAGAATGCATGCGAGACAATTATCTAGAATGATTTGTTTAGCAATCAGCTGGAAAACAGTCTATTTTTGGCTGTGGTTTGGTCTAATGAGGCAGGGTTAATGAGCAATCTAATTGTAAAGGATCCTCAGGGAAGATGCGATCATAATGTGATGGAATGATGTGTTAAATTTTAGAGTGAAATGTTCAAATCCCAAATTAAGACTTTAAATTGAAACAAATCCAATTACAGAACCATTGCAATAACTTTGTTTAGGTCACTGGGAAAACAATTGGATTAGAAGATACCACCTACAAACTGGGAACATTAAAAAACATTTTCAACAAGCATTGTGTAATTAATTAAAACTCCACTGAAAATGTCTAAATCCATGGGTATCCAGAGAAATTAGGAACAGCATTAAAATAAATTCAGGTCAACAACGTTGCCAAAAGCAAAAGTAAATCTGAATATGGAGAGGGTGGTATGACCAGAAACTTTAAAAAAGACAGAGGAAGCCTGAGAATAATTTTTTTTTTTAACTGCTTGTCAGAGCTTTTACATTCGTGCAACAAGAGAGATTAGCACGAGCGGTTCAGATTTTGTGAGGTAGAAAAAGGAATTACAATGGAGAATGAGAAAATACTGGATGGGTTTAATTAACTTACTGAACTTGTCTCAGGGTGGAAGGATAGAGAACATAATTGAAAAGTGCACTGAATCAAGGATCAAATGAACTTAAGGAATTTAAAGTAGTTAGAAACATAGAAATGAGGTGCAGGAGGAGTAGGCCATTCGGCCCCTCGAACTAGCACTGCCATTCAATATGATCATGGCTGATCATCCAAAATCAGTAACCCGTTCCTGCTTTCTCCCCATATCCACTGATTCCATTACCCCTAAGAGCTAAATCTAACTCTCTCTTGAAAACATCCAGTGAATTGGCCTCCACTGCCTTCTGTGGCAGAGAATTCCACAGATTCACAACTCTCTGGATGAAAAAAAAAATTTCATTTCATTCCTAAATGGCATACCCCTTATTCTTAAACTGTGACCCCTGGTTCTGTACTCCCCCAACATCGGGAACATTTTACATGCATCCAGCCTGCCCAATCCTTTAAGAAGTTTATATGTTTCTATAAGATATCCTCTCATCCTTCTAAATTCCAGTGAATACAAACCCAGTCGATCCTTCCTTCATCATTATACCGTTAATATCGTTATTAAAATTGTGTTGGCTGCGGCAAGTGGTTCAGAAGGAATCCAGCATCGTTTAGCTGTTCCCATGCGAGGACATTCCAGATTGAGACTCAGGAGTCTACCTCTCCAACCCTCAACCAGTCAGACCTGCCATAGGGTCCAGGATCACATTCATTTCACAGGGCATCTCAGCCTGGGGAATGAGGAAGTTAAGTCATTGAATCAAAAGGCTCATGTGATGCCAACCATCAAGTCCTGTCTGCACTAAACCTATTTACCTCCATGTCTTGGTGATTCAGGGGCTCGTTTCCTTAAATGTTACGAGAGTCGCTGCTGTTACCACTCCTTTCAAGTTCCATCTGACCTCTGTGTGAAAACAATTGTTTCCTTATATCCAGTGGGGTCTCTTTGTTTACCAGTGTCACCACCTCCATAATGTCAAAAACTAGACTTTCATGTTCTTAATATTGAAAAAGATCACTAAAAATAAAACATATTCACTAAATTAGGCCTTTAAACAGCATAGCACGATGATCTGCTATAGACCAACATCATAGAACGATATACATACCACCAACACCTTGCCCACAAAAAAAGCACTGTATCCTTTTAACTTGCTTATCTTAATCTATGCCTACTGCTATGATAAAAAGTCTATAAATGTCTACCATATCTCCGCCTCCTATAATTTTGTACACCTGTATCAGGTCTGCTCAGCTTTCTCCACATAATGAAAACAAACCCTGCTTATCCGTCTCTCCACACAACACTCCATTCCTGGCATCATCCCTGTGAATCTCCTCTGCATCCTCTCCAGTGCATTCACATCCTTTTTATGCTCTGTTGACCAAAACTGCACACAGACCTCCAGATGTTATATAAACTGCGCTGTTACTTCCTCAGTCTCGTATTCTATGCCCCAGCTAACCAAGGCGAGCATCCTTTATTTGTTATTTCCCGCCGTATCATCTGTGTTGCCAACTTCGGAGACTTTAGACGTACAACAAAGATCCTCCGTTCTTCAATATTCTTTAGGGCCTTACCCTTCAGTGTGTATGTCCTACCCTTATTTGACCTAACAGGCATAATTTCAGAGAATGCTTTTTGTGATTGCGCTTTAATGACATGTTTTGAAACAAAGCGATCGTTTTTAAGTTTTGAAACTTAGGACCACACGTCTGAGAGGCTTCAACCCTCCTCAGAGGCCCCTGGCAGCTGAGGTGAGTCGACTGGCCATCTCAATCCAGCCCAGACAAGTGGGCTCAACGGGCAGGGGGGGTGAATTCAGTTTCATTTGGTGCCAAAGGAGGGGAATTACAGGAGAAATTACAGGGAGTGAAAGATGGCACGCTCTCTGCCGCCTTACATGCTAAGGTTGTCAAATGGCTTGTGCTGGTGACAAAGAGCACATCAGGCTTGATCAGTGAAGGCAAGGCCACAGGATGACTTGAAAATCACAACACAATTGGGCAGAATTACAAAGGGCTCCATAAAACAAAAATAGGTTTGACAATCTTGAGAGCGTGGCAGACAGGGTAGACAAAATCCAACTCATGGATCAAGTATATTTGGATTTTAATAAGATATTGGTATGGGAATTAAAAAAACTGCAGACGATGGAAATCTGAAATGCAAACAGAAAATACTGGAAAGGTCAGGAAGTATCTGTGGGGAGAGAAACGGAGTTAATGTCCATTCTCCCTTGTTCTCTCCAGCAGGATTCTCATGACTTGATGCCTTGTTTGTTAACTCTGTTTTGTATGGAGTAGGAAACCGTATAAGAAATGACCCTTGCCTCAGGGCAGCCGGGAAGGATCAGATGTGGCAGATCAATGGTCTCGTGCAGCCGCTGAAGAATCTCAGACTGTGACATTGGACTCTTGGGCTGCATGGACATCTTGCACTGGATGCATGCCGGCCACAGTGTGAAGTGGACAGCTCCAGTTGGTGCCGCCATGATTACTACAGTACGTAAACCTCCATATTCTGGGGCAGTTACTTCCCAGCTATTATAAGGCAACTGAACCATCCTATCAACAACTAGAGAGCAGTCCTGAGCTACTATCTACCTTACTGGAGACCCTTGGACGATCTTTAATGGGACTTTACTGGACTTTATCTTACACTAAATGTTATTCCCTGGCCACAGAGATCCATACAGTGCAGTTCTGATGAAAGGTTATTGACCTGATATGTTAACTGTTTTTCTCTGCAGACTATTACTGCCTGATCTACCATGTGTTGCAGCATTTTTAGCTTTTACTAGACCAAGTGGGACCTGTCGGGCCCCGTTCCCCAACGCGGGGGGGAGGGTGAGCGATGTCACAGTTGGTCCCCGAACGTGGCGTCGGCGCTCACCCCGGAGACAATCACCCGTTCCCCCAACATAACCCATTCACCCAATGCAATATTCCACCACTCGCCCATAAGCCCCAACTGCGCGGGGGGGGGGGGCAGTCAGCGCTTCCCGGAGCCAATGAATGGACTCGACTTTTGGAGCGGCGTCAGCGCTCCCTGGAGCCAATTAATGTGGGGGGGGGGGCAAAAATCTCACTCTCCTTACTCCCCTTGAAGCTGCTGATCCCATTGTCTCTGTCACCTCTCCCTCCCTCTCTTTTTCCCTACCCTCAGTCACTCCCTACCCTCACCTCTCTCCTTTCGCACTACCCCACTAAAGACAATGTTTAAATAACATTTCTTCTCCTCCTATCCCCCACTCCATCAACTCTCACAGTTTCTGTATTGGCAGCAGGGATCACATTGTGATGTCATTTTCGGTTTTCGGAAACTTCACTGCAGCTTGTGTAAATGAGATCTCATTGTGATTGGATGACTGTGGGATGCCATTGTGAGATCATCACTGGAAGCTGCTAGAAAAGTCTCCCACTCACAGGCAGTTATTATTTTCAAAGTTGGCTTTTTTTTAAACTTTAAATATCAATAACTTGTGAAATATAACATCAAATGTGAAGAAACTTGATAATAATGACGACAGGAAAAAATTAAGTTGATTCTGCAAAGGTTTTTGCGCTATTTTGACGTAGTTCCTTGATCTCACAGACAGACAGACAAACAAACAAGATTAGACTTTTAGTATAATATAGATTTCAGATCTCAGCACTTTCTGATTTCCATAAATTGGGCAGCATGATGGCACTGCTATAAAGTTGCTGCCTTACTGCACTGGAAACCAGGGTTCGATCCTGCCTACAGATGTTGTCTGTGAGGAGTTTGTATATTCTCCCTGTGACCATGTGGGGTTTCTCCGGGAGCTCCGGTTTCGTACGACACTCCAAAGACTTATAGGTTTGTATGTCAATTGGCTTGGTATAATTGTAAATTGTCCCTGGTGTGTGCCGGATAGTGTTAGTGTGCAGGCATCGTTGGTTGGCGTGGAAGTGGGCCGAAGGGCCTGTTTCCGTGCTGAATCTCTAAACTAAACTAAATTATGTTGCCCTTTATCCAAGAAACCTGCGGCATGAATTGGAGCAAAAGCTTTAAGAGCTGAGGTTAAATCACATCTAGTGCAGGGCACTGGTCTTTCGTTATGAGGAAGGAAGAAGGAGCAGTACTGAACTCCCAACATGGTGTCCGACTGTGCCGGGCTGGAAAATGACACAAGGACAAGGGACAACAAGTGCAGAAATGGCAATAATGTTAGAACTGGATCAGAAAAGAAAAAAAGATTCAGAAAGCCTAATAAGGCTTCATAAACGGCAGTGATGTGGTCAGTCCCAATGGATTTCAATAAATGCAATTTCCTCTGGGATGTACCCAGTACATTTTACAGCTGTGTACGCTACATTTACGATTAATTGAAACCCAACAGTCTCCTTCCACTTGGTTTCATTGTCACTTTCTACTGATAACACTCTCTTGCCAAATCATCCAGGCCCTTGTTTAACAAACCAACCATCACTTTTCCCCATCAAACATTCTTTCCCTGTCCCGCCATTCCAAACTAACCTCAAACTCAAGAAGGCAAAAAGAGTAGGCATTCCTGAAGGGCCAATTAACGCCTCTTATACTTATACACGTCAGGAACACGAGATAAAATCAAGTATCAAGTATCCTTTGTTGTCTCTCAGGCTTTTCAGTCTGAATGAAATTTTGTGCCTTGCAGTCATAACATAGAATAAAATAACAAAACACACAATAAACACAGATTTAACATCCGCCACAGTGAGTCCACCAGGCACCTCCTCACTGTGATGGAAGGCAAAAGTCTTAAAGTTCTTGTCTCTTCTCTCCTTGTTCTCCCTCTGCGCCGAGGCGATCCAGGCTTCCGATGTTGTGACCCCGCCGGGTGATGGTAAGTAAGTCAGTCCCGCGGATGAATCCGAGCTCCGCGAACGGGCCGGTTCAAACTCCGCGGCCTGGGGCGATCGAAGCTGCCGAAGCTGCCGCCCTCCAGCTCAGCGGACGAAGCTGTTGTTGCGGGAGCTCCGGAGAAACAGGTCACCAACCTGTGACCTGCGAGCACCCGATGTTGTCGTCCACTGGGCCCGCGGTCGAGCCTCCGAGGCTCCGAAGTCGGGTTGCCGCCGCCGCAACGCCGCCACAGCCCCAAAGTCGGCCAGCCTCGTGTTGGCAAGTCCTGGCTGGCTCTGCCTCCGGTGCCTCGATGTCAGTCCCAGTTGGAGGCCGCCAGCTCTGCGATTAGGCCTCAGCGCAGACTTAGACGGGGGATACGACAAGAAACGGTCGCATCCCCCCGAAGGAAGACTAAATCAAGTTTCTCCCCCCCCCACCCCCCCACACACATACACAACTAAAATAAACTGAAATAAACTGTGACAATGGGACAAGAAAAAGAAAAAAAGAAAAAAACAAACAGACTGCAGGCGAGCCGCAGCTGCTAGGGCAGCGCCGCCACTTCCGGATATAGGATAAAATAGATTAGTACAATGATTTAAATCCGATTCACTTCTAACCCATTGCAGACATTGTCTATGGAAATGTGCTACAAGCTGACAACCATATTCTGCACTCTGTGTCTTCCTCTTTGCTCTGCCTATTGTACTTGAGTTCAACGTGATTATAATTATGTACAGTATTATCGGAACAGAGTGGACAGCAAGCAAAACATCTCGATACACATGATAATAATAAACCTAAACTTAATATCAAGACAATGCAATGGACAGCACAGATTTAATGTCGTTGGCAAAACGATCAGAGGTGGATAAGCAGTTTTACAGTGATATACAATGACTCAAATGCTTTTGAAACAAGGTGAATTGGAACTTTCCAAAACCAAGTCAATAACATGGCGAAGGCTCTATGAACCTTCATTGCCATAACTTAGAAATCGAGTTTAAAAATATGGTTCTCCCATAACTTTAGGGGATAGTCCCGATCTTCCACATTATCTTCTTTGCAGATATTACATTTCTTTGTAACTATAACGCTACAATGCTGTAAAACTATAGTCTGACCGCTGACATTTTTCTCTTTACACTACTATACATACTTGTGTTTGGCTTGATTGTATTCTTGTATTGTATTATCTGATGTAATTGGTCTCACACTAACAACGGTTTTTCACTGTATCTTGGTACACATGACAATGATAAACTAACACTATATCAACAAAACAAGAAAGAGGTGCAAAATGACTTTGCTTGCCTCAGACAAATATATTCAAACGCCATATATACTCAAAACCTTTGATAATAAAATGAAAGCTGCAAATGAAACAAATCTGAACAATCCGTTCTGGCTGAGTGCAGCACTGAGGAGAATGTTGCTGTGCTGGGCCTGAGCTGAGTGTGTTCTGTGCATTGCATTAGTTTGCTCAACAGCAGATGTAAAGCTCCTTCAAAATCACCAACCATCAAAACTCTGGTTATTGGAAAATTGAAGATTAAACTTCTATTTCCTTCTGATTCCACCTGGTGGCTCCCTCATCTCATTCCCTGCTGTTGCTTCACCCCTGCCAGGACTCGGTGCAACGATACACTAGGTCATCTCTCCAACGACACTCTGCAGGTTCACGACATGCCCACACAACTTCACTTCCTTTGAAGAAGGGTCTCGACACAAAACATTCCTTCGCTCGAGAGATGCTGCCTGTCTCGCTGAGTTGCTCCAGAATGTTGTGTCTATCTTCGATTCAAACCAGCATCTGCTGTTCTTTCCTACACACTTCACTTCCTTTGCACCATGCTTGCCAACAATCTCCTGTCTCCCTTAGAACATAAGTTGTAGATGCAGGAGAAGGCCTCTTGTATCTGCTCAGCCATTCAATGTCACGATTGATATTTTGTACCCCTTAACAACTAAAACCTACCATACAGAGACTGGGCTTTTTGGGAGAGTATTACATAGTTTACCACTCATTGGTGAAGATATCTCGCTCCTGATAGCCAACCTCTTATTGTGAGAACATGACCTCCAGTTTAAATTACTAGATTTTAGAGATACAGCACGGAAACAGGCCCTTTGGCCCACCGAGTCCGCACTGAGAAGCGATCACCCCATACACTAGCACTATCCTACACACTAGGGACAATATACAATTTACAGAAGCTGATTAACCTGCAAACCTGTACTTCTTTGGAGTGTGGGAGGAAACCGGAGCAAACGGAGAAAACCCATGCAGTCACAGGGAGAACGTACAAGTTCCGAAATCAGGATGGAACCCGGATCTCTGGCGCTGATAGGCAGCAACTCTGCTGCCCCTCTAGGCAGTGGAAACGTCAAAACACCATCAGCAGGAATTTAGTGCATTTCAATGAGATCACCTCTCCAAGATGCTTTTAAACTCAATACTCTCAATCCGCTGAGAGTAACTGAACACCTACAAATTGAGTGATTTAAAGAAGGCATGTATGACTTGTTCAGGGTGAAACATGAGGAAACAAATGGCAGAGCAGTCCATGTTCTGTAGAATGCTGTAGATCATCATCACATCTTTGATCTGGAATATGGGAGGAAACATGTTAGCCGCCTCCCCTGCAGGAAACATACCCAATACGGTAAAGTTGTTGGCAGCCACTGGATGTTGGGCAAGTACATCATTAAACCAGGGTGGAAGTAAGAGAAGACTTATCTGACAGGCTGGAAGAAGTATGGTGAGAAGATTTTATTGACCAATAATACCAGTTTAGCTGGGTCAGATGGCCAGTTTCAATAAGCAAAACACAAAGTGCTGGAGGAATCCAGCAGGTTAGGCAGCACATGTGGAGGGATCGAACAGTTAACGTTTCAGGTTGAGACCTTCTTCAGAGTGAATGGAACGTGGGAGAGATTGCTGGAAAAAAGCATTTGGGCAGGACAAAGCCTGGCAAGTGATAGGTGGGTAGAGGTGAGGGGGTGTAGGAAGGAACTGCAGATGCTGGTTTATACCGAAGATAGATACAAAATGCTGGTAGTAACTCAGCGGGACAGGCAGCTTCTCTGGATAGAAGGAACAGGCGACGTTTCGGTTCGAAACGGGTCTGAGGAAGGGTCTCGACCCGAAATAAGAATAAGGGGTAAGCCATTTAGAATGGAGACGAGGAGACACTTTTGGTCACATGATCAACCGTGAGGTTCCACTATTAAACCGTGAAGTTTCAATATTGTACATTGAAGTGAAAGCCGACATATAAAGATCTGAAGCTTAAAGATCCCTAGAGACAGTCTTCATTTAACCAAGACTGTGCAGAGAGACTGGGAATCAATGCAATGCTGACAGCTATCAGCAGCTATTGTGTAGGCGTTGATGGCTTCAAAACAAGCCAACACAATTCCTCTTGTCAAAACAATCTGCACAACAAAACGTAGTCTGTTGATGATATGACAAAAGCTTGAAGAATAGGTAATTAATCGTAAGGAAGAAATGTCAGGATTACGTACATTCTTTACAGATGAAGAACGAGTGAGAACAAGTGGTCTTATATTGTTATTTCAACTAAATATGCATGGTACAGGAGTCACACAGCGTGGAGACAGGCTCTTCGGCCCAACTTGCCCATGCTGACCCCATTTACACTAGTCCCACCTGCCTTTGTTTGGCCCATATCCTTAACCTATCCTATTCATGCACCTGTCTAAATGTTTATTAAATGTTGTAATAGTACCTGCCTTAACTACCTCCTCCAGCAGCTCTTTCCATACAGACATCACACTTTGTTTAAAAAAGTTGCACTGTAGGTTCCTTTCCCCCCTTCACCTTTCCCCACTTCACCTTAAACCAATGTCCTCTGGTTCTTGATCCCATACTCTGGGCAAAAGACTTTGTGCACGAACCCGATCTATTCCCCTCATGATTTTATACACCTCTATAAGATCACCCCTCATCCTTCGCCGCTCCAAGGAATAAAGTCCTAGAATGAAGTACACCAGCACTCTCATGTCCCTTTGCACATCCAATTTTTGAATTCTCTCCCCATTTGGAAAATAGTTTTCTTCTTTATTCCTACTACCAAAATGCATGACTCCACACTTTGCTACATTATATTCCACCTGCCACTTCTCTGCCCATTCTCCCAACGTGTCCAAGTCGCTCTGCAGAGTCCCTTGCTTTCTCTGCACTACCTGCCCCCCACCTATTTTCGTATAATTCACAAACTTGGCTACAAAGCCTTCTATCCCCTCATCCAATTCATTAATATACAAAGTGAAGAGTAGCAGCCCCAGCACCAACCCCTGCGGAACTCCAATAGTCACTGCAGCCAACCAGAAAAAGCCCCCCTTTATTGCCACTCTGCAAATTCTGCCATCCAGCCAACCTGCTATCCATGCTAGTAGCTGCCCTTCGATACCATGGGCTCTTATCTTCCTTAGCAGCCTCACGTGTGGCACCTTATCAAAGGATTTCTGAAAATCCTGCTATTTATTTCCTCAAAGAATTCCAACAGGTTCGTCAGGCAAGATCTCCCCTTCACAAAACCGTGCTGAACTTGGCCTATTTTATAAGGTGTGACTAAGCACATACAGACCTTGTCTTTTATAATGGACTTACCAAAATCTTACCAACCACTGAAGTCAAGCTAACCGGCCTCTGGTATCCAATCATTTGCTTCACTCCCATCGCGAATATTTGCAATTTTCCAATCATCTGGAATCACTCCTGGCCCTAGTGAATCTTGAAAGACCACAACTAACCCATTCGCAATCTTGGAAGCCACCTCTTTCAGAACTCTGGGGTGCAGCCCATCCGGTCCAGGTGACTTACCAGCCCTTTAACTTCCCAAGCACATATGAAGGTACCAAGCACCTTCTCCTTAGTAATAGCCACTCCACTAACTTCAATGTCCACTCTTGCCTCTTTCTTACTCTTTATATAACTGAAGAAATGCTGCTATCCACTGTCCCCTCCCACCCAACCTACAACCCCCAGCTTTGCTCCAGACCCAACCCCCCTCTTCCGTCGGTCGCCCTCATTGCCTGTGGGGCAGCGGGCAGCTGATGTCTGCGTACAATCCGGTGTGGTTAAAATCCACTGCCCGAGCCAACAGCTTCTTTCTACTGTTCAAAAGGGAACTGCAGATGCTGGAATATCGAAGGTACACAAAATTGCTGGGGAAACTCAGCGGGTGCAGCAGCATCTATGGAGCGAAGGAAATAGGCGACGTTTCGGGCCGAAACCCTTCTTCGGGGTTTACATCGGGGAGACCAAGCGTAGGTTGGGCGATCGTTTCGCCGAACACCTCCGCTCAGTCCGCAATAACCTACCTGAACTCCCGGTGGCTCAGCACTTCAACTCCCCCTCCCATTCCCAATCCGACCTCTCTGTCCTGGGTCTCCTCCATTGCCAGAGTGAGCAACAGCGGAAATTGGAGGAACAGCACCTCATATTCCGTCTGGGGACCTTGCGTCCGTATGGCATTAACATTGAATTCTCCCAATTTTGCTAGCCCTTGCTGTCTCCTCCCCTTCCTTAACCCTCTAGCTGTCTCCTCCCACCCTCCCATCCGCCCGCCCTCGGGCTCCTCCTCCTCCTCCCCTTTTCCTTCTTTCTCCCCCCCCACCCCCCCATCAGTCTGAAGAAGGGTTTCGGCCCGAAACGTCGCCTATTTCCTTCGCTCCATAGATGCTGCTGCACCCGCTGAGTTTCCCCAGCAATTTTGTGTAGCTTCTTTCTACTAACGTCCTGCATCCTTCCAGTGTTCTGACAGGCATGAAGCGATGGATCCCCTCGGGAAATGGCAGTGGCTGAGTGGAGCCTGCCTTGTTACAGCTGAGACCACTCTGGCCACAGTAAATGGGCAGGATGAGGCTGGCTGGCTGCAGCAGGTTGCTGAGGGCTATCTCACATATACACTGCTTCTGGATGCGGCACCATCTCTCGTGTATACAGAGCGTGCTAGTATACCAAACCATCTCTGTGATGTATACTACACCCAGCAGAGGCATAATCTCTCGCATCTACTGAGCAGGCCCCAGCATGCACACACTGTGTACGCTTCCCCGTCGTATACTTTGATATACATCAGTTCTTGGATAGACGCTGCCCTCCACTTCTCATAATGACTCTATAAAATAAACTGCTCCGGGATATACATTATCTCTGATATACATCATCTGCAATGTCTCGATTCATATATATATACATATATACGTTGCCCCGGTGCCCGCAGCATCTCGGGGGTACACACCGACCCCAGTATGCGCGGACCTTTGCCTTAACAAGGTCCTCACCTCGAGTCTCACGTCCTCAGCGTGTGAGGTTTTAATGGGAACTGTTTAGGAATTGTTTGTCAATTGAGTTGCCGCGGAAGAACAGGCAAGAGTTAGTTATACAAGGTGCGCCGAGACGAGAAACAAAGGGATGGTCGTGGAAAATACAGAGATAGATAAGATACAGTAAAAAGCATTCGAGAGGAACGTTGACAAATAGGTAGAAACAGACATAGTCGACATGGAGAGATATCGAGTGTAGGTGGAGGGGGATGGATACAATAATGTCGGCCGCAGATGAATGCTGGGGGTGAGAGGGGGGGGGGGGGGGGGGGGGGGGGGGGGAGGACAGGGGTGAGGGAAGTGGTTTGGAAGGATGGGGTATTAAAGGATAACAAAGTATATCCTCGGGTGGAGAGTCTGGAAGCGGGTGTCGGGAGAGAGAGAGAGTAAAGGGAAGAGTGGGAATCCAAACAGATAACGCCGCGCACACAGACACCAGAGACCGCTGGGATCATGAACACAAACGTGCTGGAGGAACTCAGCGGTTCAGGCAGCATATGTGGAGGGAATGGACAGACACCGTTTATGAATGGGGGGGGGGGGGGGAGGGGAAGAGAGAGGGGGGAAGAGAGAGGGGGGAAGGGAGGGGAGGCGGGGGAGAGAGGGTGAGAGTGGGGAGACAGTGTGAGTAGGGCAGTGGGGGATTAGGAACGGATAGATAATGGGGAGAGCGGAGCTAGTGAGGTGAGGGGCGGCAGTGGAGTGGCTGATGGGGATTGAAGTTGAGCGTTAGTGGTGAAGGGAGGCAGTGGGGTGGCTGGGGGAGAGAATGAGGGAGGGGAGAGAGTGGGGGTGAGGGGAGGGAGAAGGTGGAGAGAGGGGCCACAGGGGGGTTGGGGGGGGGGGGTGTGGGGAGGGGAAGCAGTGGAGGTGGTGCTGGCCAGCGCCGTGCTCACCTACCTCGTAGAAGAGCTCAAGGCTGTAGGTGTTGTCATCGTCCGCGAAGAAGACAACGCCGGCCGTGTGTGAGGAGCGGTTCTTGCGGACCCAGCGCAGCCCCTCGTTCCTCTGCTCGGTGGCCCGGGGCAGGCCGGCCCGCTTGTAGCGGCGGGGAGTGGGGACATACAGGAGGGTGTAGGACAGGAGGCCAGAGGCAGCGAGCAGCTCGGACACCAGGCGGCTGCGGCCGGCCGCGTCCTCCACCAACACCCAGTGGAAGCTGGGCAGCTGGCGGAAGGTGTTGGCCAGGCGGGTCAGCTCGGCCTTCTGCACCGGCCGGCTGTAGGTGGGGGTGATGGCGTAGATGGTGGGCAGTGACAGGTTGGCTGCTGGAGGCAGCGGCGTCTCCCGGGGGCGCCGGCCAGAGTCAATGTCCGCCAGCATCAGCAGCATCAGCGCCCAGGGCAGGGCGAGGCACAGGCGGCCGATCACAGCCCCCCTCATGGCGGGGCCGCCGACCCGACCCGACCCGACCCGACCCAGCCCAGCCCAGCCCAGCCCAGCCCAGCCCAGCCCAGCCCCGCCGCTCACACTCACACACACATACACATACACACACACACACACACACCTACCTCATCCCCTTCCCCACCGGCCGCCCACACCCGCCCCACCGCGGCCACAGCGGCCGCTCACACACTCCCGCTGCCCGGCAGCCGATCCGGCGTCTCCCCGCAGCTGCGGAGTAGGGGATCAAGGAGGAGTGAGAGAGATAGAGATAGAGTGATGGAGAAAACGGGCTGGCAAAGGGAGACGAGGAGGGGAGGGGGCTGGGTGGGGAGGAGTGGGGGGAGCGAACATACAGAGGAGGAGAGGGAGGGTGGCGGTGTACAGGTATGAGGGGTAGGAGCTGAGATGAAGAGAGGAGAGGAGGGAGAGAAGAGGGAGGGAGAGTGTGGAGGGGATGAGGAGGAAGGGGGGAAGGAGAGAGACGGTTGGGGAGGAGAGGAAGGAAATGGGGGAAGAAAGAGAGCGAGAGCGAGCGGGAAGGGGGCAAGTGGGAGAGAGGGAGGGGGAGGGTGTGAAGGGACGAAGGGTGGAGGATGAAGAGGCAGATTGGGATAGGGAAAAGGATGGTTAGGAGAGTGAAGAGGGAGGGAGGGTGAACGGGAGGAGGAGGTGGGGAGGGGGAAGAGAGTGGGGTGGAAGGGGCAGGGAGGGGGATGGAGGGAGGGGGTAGGGGAGGATGGGAGGGGGAAGAGTGAGGGGTGGGGTGAGTGGAGGGGAGGTGGGGTAGGAGGAGGAAGGGGCAGGGTAGAGGGACAGGACAGATGGAAAGGGGGTTGAAGGAAGGAAGGGAGGGGGGAATGGGGCGTGGAGAGGAAGAGGAGAGCAGGAAGAGTGTCTGTCGAAGTTGGTCTGGGTGTTTATTGATCATCTGCTAAACTCATCCATCTACCTGATCACATCTATGTGCTGGGCGCAGGATCCGAGATAGTAAACACTCTGGAAGCTTTAAAGGCGAAAACGGGGAGAAGACAGGAGGGAGGCAGAGTGAGGTGAGCAGGAGGGGGAGTTTGGAGAATGGATAGAGAAGGAGGAGGGAAGAGGGAGGGGGGGGGGTGAAGGGATGGGAGAGGAGATGTTTGAGGGCATGAGGAGTTAAGAGAAAACAAATTGGAGGTTGGTGGTGTCCTGTCGCTGTTAACCCGGCGCTCGAGACGGGCTGTTGCTACCACTGGCAGCTGCATGGATGATCTGACTGTAGCCCGGGTGAGTACTGGCTTTCTGTCCCTGGAGGGAGTTGAGGGAGAGTGGGCTGAGAGACAGGGCTGCAAACGTACGCGACATGTCTGCTGTATTCCGGCCCGCTGATGGTGGGGAGCTGAATGGCCCCGCAGTAGCCGCCTTCTCCACTCGTCCGTCCGGCGACCAGTCAGTCAGTCTGTCTGCCCCGACCGACCTGCGCTCCCCTGCGTTGCCGGCTGACCGACTCCTGAAGCCCGCTCCTAAACTCACAGCCTGAGCTCCTACAGTTGACACCACTTCTTGCCTGAGTGGCCAAGGACACAGGGATTCCCGCAGTGCGACCCGCAATCTGGGACCTTTTGTGTCTCTATATATTAGGGGAACTCTAATAATGCTGATCTTATTCCAAATCATGAGAGGAATAGATCGGTTGGACGCACAGTGTCTTGCCCAGAATAGGGGAGGGGGGGGGGGGGGGGGGGGGGGGAGATATTAAATTGTACTCTGGGTGGTAACTTTTTCACACAAAGGATGGTTGGTGTATCGAACAAGCTGTCAGGGGAGGTAGTCGAGGCAGGTACGATCTCACCGTTTCAGACACATTTAGATAGATACGTGGCTAGGAAGCGCAAGCAGGTGAGACGAGTGTAGATGGGACATGTTTGGCGGTGTGGGCCTATTCCCACACTGTGTGACTCTATGACTATAACTCACTGAATGGACAGCACATTTTCTCCTCGGTGGACAAAAATGCTGGAGAAACTCAGCGGGTGAGGCAGCATCTATGGAGCGAAGGAAAGGAGCGCCTATTTCCTTCGCTCCATAGATGCTACCTCATCCCTTGAGTTTCTCCAGCATTTTTGTCTACCTTCGATTTTCCAGCATCTGCAGTTCCTTCTTAAACATTTTCTCCTCTCTGGGGCGTTAATCCCTTCTGCAACATTCAAGCGCCGCTCGTTTAAAAAAACCCAAAAATAATGTATTCAATTAGGATGCAAAATATTATTGACGAACGAAAACTGCGGTAACACATCATAATACAAAATCACCAAATCATCTAAGACACCACATTTTCCAATGACTATAATACAATCCTTATTTGGGATACAGCGCCGATCTCTGAGAGGAGCAGCGCACTGTTGAACTGAACTGTGTGCTCGTCTCTGCAACTCACTCCGTCCTCAGCGGCGAGTGTAGCCGAGGCCGCGGTCACATCACGCACGGATATACCGACTGGTGGAGCGGGGTGGCGGGGCATGGAGGCTGGCACCGGCTGCCGACCTGTTCCTGCCCTGCGACCGACTCTGGCTGGACCCGGGCACTGTGACATCCTATTGAGGTTACTTCCACAATTCCCCTACACACCTCCATACCTACCAAAAGCAAGAGTCCATGTGAATTACCCCCACCCACCCACCACGTGTTGGTAAATCAGACCCCTTGAATTCACACCAGCCCCCGACAACACCGCAGCACTGTGGCTATTCATCCATCACCAGCTTCACGGGAAAGATTGTCACTTTTATCTGCATAGAAGCCGAGGACGTTGCAACACCCTCAGTGAACACACATGAAAGAGGCACAGAGCTGCAGCCGGCAGTATCTGCATGTTATATTGACCAGGCAATTGTGTACCGTCGCGTCATCCATTGGAACTTGACTTTTTATTGATTTACCGTGTTGGGTAAAAGCCGATTTCACAATGAAATTACATCTCCCCCTTGTGGGGACAATGTATGTTACAATGAGGTTCAGGAGTTTAGGGTGACACAGTGGTGCAGCGGTAGTATTAGCGCCAGAGATCCTGACTACGGGTGCTGTGTCTGTACGGAGTTTGTACCTGGGACCTGCGTGGGGTTTCCCCAGGTGTTCTGGTTTCCTCCCACACTCCAGAGACATACAGATTTGTTGGTTAATTGGCTTCTGTAAATTGTCCCTCGTGTTTGTAGGATGTAACTGGTGAATGGGTAGCGCTGGTCGGCGTGGACTCGGTGGGCCGAAGGGCCTGTTTCCACGCTGCATCTCTAAACTAAACTAAACTAGACTAAACTAAAATACTTCAACTAACATCCCATAACCAGTTTACATCTACAAATGGAAACATGGAAAATAAAGCAATGTGATAATGGCTGATTATCCATTCCTGTCACTTCTCCGCTGTCCCTTGAACCCATTAGCATTAAGAAATGCATTTCCTCACAGAATATACATTGATTTGGCCTCTAGGGCCTTCTGTGGTGAAGAATTCTACAGGTTCACTACACTCTTGGTGAAAATATTGCTCCTCATCTTGTCCAATGTTGTCCATTCCCAGGGTCCCAACGAAGAGGCAGTGAACTGGCTAAAGGGGTTAAATTAATCATTATGATTTTCAGCACACTACCATCTTATTCTGCCCACATTAGCACTGAAATCAATATTGTGTCTTAAGATGTGATTGACTGTTGACATGATTAGCCATGGCTGAAGTACATATATAGACTTTCTATCAGACAATAAAGATTTACGTTATTTTATTACTTGTGATTTCCAAGAACATTTACAATTTGCTGTACATTCCATTCTCCTGCTGTAATGGGATCTCACAATGGATATGAAATAAGTGAAGGCACAGTCCAGCTAGTGTCCCAAGTTCCAGGATACAAATACTGGAATCATGATTATTTTGTCGAAGGTGGGTGAATATGCTTTGGGGCCAGATCCGTAGTGAACAGTGAGCGCCGAGGAGGTCATGGGCAGAATGGCCTGTTCTCATCACAGACTGTGTCAGGCGAAGAAGTGTGTAGAAATGAACTGCAGGTGCTGGTTTATACCCAAGATAGACACAAAGTGGAGATGGACACAAAAAGCTGGAGTGTCTCAGCGGGACAGGCAGAATCTGTGGAGAGAAGGAATGGGTGACGTTACCCATTCCTTCTGTCAAAAGATGCTGCCTGTCCCGCCGAGTTACTCCAGCTTTTTGTGTCTATCTTTGGTTTAAACCAGCATCTGCAGTTCCTTCTTACACAAAGTGCTGAAGTCTGAAGAAGGGTTCCGACCCAAAACGTCACCCATCCTTTTTCTCCAGAGATGCTGCCTGACCCGCTGAGTTACTCCAACACTTTGTATCTATCTCGGGCAGAAAGGTGTTTGGAGGCAGCCTTGTGTAATCATTCTGCTTTGACAAGGCCGCACAGGCCGGCATCATTTCTCTCCCACGTCCCTTGACTCATGCAGGGAGTGAGGGGGTGATCGTGGCTCCTGGCAGCAGTGCTGGAGGCTGTCGTGAGGTGCCGGCCTGTCCTGTTCGGGGAACTGCAGAGCTGGCTGTCTCAGCAGAAGGAGCATCTGTTAACGCCACAGAACCTGCCAAGCTGGGCCTTCTGGTAATAAACCACAGAGTATGTTGTAGACTTCAGCTTGGCACAGAGTTCCGTGGGGTGGGAGTTCAGGCATGATCCTGCCAACATGGCTTAATCCTCCATTGTGGCTTCAGTGAATGCAGGTGCAGTTTGGTAGCAACACACGGGGCTTGGTAATGTTACCTCAAGACCCTCAGCACACACTGTTGTGACTTTGACTGTACCTCATTGACAACAGCAATGCTCATCATTGAATCATATAGCACAGAAACAAGCCTCATCCACACTCGCTGTGATACCATATCCATTTGCTCACATCTCTCAATGGCTTTACTGTCAGTGTACCTGTCTGAGTTTTGTGGCGACAGGAATAATGGGTATGAGCTTATACCAGACTACAGAAGTAAAATCAATAAAATTACATATTCTCGTCACCAAAATACTGCATCTGTTCTATGGTTCGATCCCTGACCACAGGAATACAACTGCAAACGACAAGGCCTCACAGAAAAGAAGATGAGGCCTGAGGTAGATCAAAGATAGATGCAAAATACTGGAGTAACTCAGCGGGTCAGGCTGCATCTCTGTAGAAAAGGAATAGGTGACGGTTTGGATCGAAACCCTTTTTCGGACTGAGAGTTAGGGGAGACTGGAACTAGAGGTATGACAAGGCACAGAACAGATCAGAGCCAGCACCGATGACCAAAGAGCCCACCGTTTGGAAGCATAATCCATTTAACATTAACGTGTAGCAAGCTGAGGGAATTGCACCAAAGACTTGCAAACAAATCTCTGTGCAGGCATTTGCGAGTGAAACTGCCACTATTGGAGTCATCAAATCCAACAGTGACAATAAATGCTCTGCCAAATTTATTTACTATCAATTCACTTCACTCTCAGTCTTGTCAACATTACATCCAGGACCACTTTAACAAATTGGAAACTCATTTTCATCAACCATCATCACTGCAGCAAACACACAAGAGGTCGCCAGTTAAGCACATTTAATGGGGCATATTTACTTTAGTTTTATATTCTGGTGGGATCTTTTCTTTAGTGAATCTAAATTTTAATCAAATGTGAGGTAACTCAATAGTCCAATCTTCTTATTGTAAGCTCAAAGCAGGACAAGAAAATGTGGGTTATGCTCATCAACATTTGACTGCCTTTCAATGACCCCAGCAGAAATTTTGCAGATAATGTGAAAAATTGTGACTTTCTAATAGCACATTAAGCAAGATGAACAGTCTTGTCAACTAATGCAAACCAAGCAATTCCAAAGCGAGATTCGACTATGAAGCGGGTTTCGACCTGAAATATGGGTCGTTCCATTCCACCCACATATGCTGCTCGACCCACTGAGTTCATCCAGAAGATTGTTTGTTGCGAGATTAGAAGAGATTATTGACAGGACTGTAAATGAAATCCCCAGAAGCTGAATTTGCTTCTGGTAGTAATTACAGGGTCTGCAAAACCTGGGGCAATGGTGTGTTATTTGTCACATATTCAACTGCGCAGTGAAAATCTTTTTGCATATAATTTACACTTCGGAGTGCCGCCATGTTTTTGTGCCATTTCCAAAGTCTAAAGTCCAACAGCTGGGCTGGGGAAAGAAACAACTGCAGATACGAGAAGTGTGAAGTAAATGTAGGAGATGTTCAGCGGGTCAGGCAGCAAATATAGAAAGAGTGAAGGTTTCAGGTTGATTGCCTTTCGTCCAAACTATGACATATTTGGGACAGTGTAAGTTTGAAGTCAGAGAAATAATGGGGGAGAGGGGGGCGGGTTGGATGAAAGGTGAGTAAAGAACAATAGGGAGTTTCTATGGGAGGACAAAATCTGTAGAGATTGAATAATATAAGGGGTGAACTTAAATGGTGATAAACAGAAAATCAGTCCAGAGTAGGAGTAATTGATAAAAGCCATTTTGTGAAGTTGTTGATCTCATGGCTTGTAAGGAAAGCTGCAACATGTCAAGCTGTCTATGAAGCCAGATGTTTTGTCCATGAGGAAGGTCTCGGTAAAATACTGAGTATGATGAAACTACACATATCATCACTTCACCCCAACTCGGGACACTGAGCAGTGTGAACTCACCCAGCAAGGCCTCTGCACCGGTTCCACTTCCCAATGGCATTGGACTTGGTTTCAGGATCTCCTTCACCCCAGTCTCACTTAAACTCTTCCTGTAGAGCCTTTTATCTATTAATAGCATGGAGCTGGATTCCACTAAAGTCTACTCTTTCTGAATAGTAAATTTGGTGATCCACATTGCCATGCCCGCCATTTGTCAGGATTCTAAGCTCGTTCGAAAACAACTTTAGGTGGTGCAACGGTAGAGTCTCTGGTGATGTACACCACAGACCCGGGTTTGATCCTGACTGCGGGTGCTGTCTGAACATCATTTGTACCTTCTCCCTGTGATCACATGGGTTTTCGCCGGGTCGTCCCATTTCCTCCCACACTCCAAAGACGTACAGGATAGTAGGTTAATTCGTTTCTGTAAATTGTACATTGTCCCTAGTGTATAGGATCGTTCTGGTGGGCACCTCACCCACTTTCGTTGGCCGAAGGGCCCGTTTCCGTGCGGTGTCTTTGAAGTAAAGTCTAAACCTTCTCCCTGTTCACAGAGTGAGCAAGACCAGTCCTTCAAGTTAGACCCTACTTGGGAGTTTTTTTATATAGTTTTTATATATAGCTAACCGCTACTCTTCCAGTACCTCACCCAGGGTTAACAGAGATAGAATAATCTCTGACAGGCCCCTGCAATCTCCTCCCTTGTACTCAATAACATCCCTGGATACACCAAGTTAGGCTCTGAGGATTTATCCACCCTAAGGCTTCCAATACGTCCCCTAGAATATCAGTGTTTCTTCCCTTAAACTCATTAGCATCCATGTCCTTCTCCATAGCAAATACAGATGAGAATTTGAGCCTCTGCCGTTTCCATGCATAATCAGATTTATCCTCATGAGGACCTATTATCTCTCTATTTACTATTTTACTCTTAATATACTTGTAGAATCGTTCAGAAGAAATTTAGAAACTCCAGCACTGTCTGGTGCAGGATCTGAGAGAGGAAGATTACTAATAGACTATATGTAAGTCAAGTACAGTCAAAGAGTGGGATTTGCTCCCTATTCCCACAGATGAGACATCACTCTCTATAAATGCTCAGACTACTGGTTCACATTTGTGCCGCTCACTGCTCAGGTCCGAACAAATCACTGACTTGAAAATAAAACAATTCTCTAAATTCTACACAGCAGGGGATTCTATATTCCATTTGTTTCAAATTAGTTTAACAAACATGGACATGGAGTATGGAGATGGGTATCACAAAGGAACAACTCACATTTTCACACTGGATTCCACGTATTGCCGGGGAAGAAGTTAGTGGTGGGAGGTCCCGCTTCATATTTTTTCAGATGGGGTGGGCAAATAGACTTTTGGCACATTGGCCTTCATCAGTCATTGAGTATAGAAGTTTGGAGGTCATGTTGCAGTTGTACAAGACGTTGGCGAGGCCGCATTTTAGAGTATTGTGTTCAGTTCTGGGCACTGTGTTATAGGAAAGATGTTGTCAAGTTAGAAAGTGTGCAGAGAAGATTTACAAAGATGTTTGTTGCCAGGACTCGAGGAACTGAGCTATAGGGAGAGGTTGAGTCGGCTAGGACTCTATTCGCAGGAGCACAGGAGGATGAGGGATGACCTTATAGAGGTGTATCAAATCATGAGAGGAATAGATCGGGTAGATGCAAATGGCTGAATGGTCTAATTTTGCTCCAATCTCTTGTTTTTCAAAGGTTCAACGGTCTGTTCATTGTCACATGTACCAATTAAGGGACAGTGAAACTCGATTTAGCATACAACCACACTAAAAAAAAGCAACAAGACACACCATGACATAAAAGTTAACATAAACATCCACCGCAGTGGATTCCACATTCCTCCCTGTGATGGAAGGCAATAAAGTATAATTTTCATCCTCGTTATTCTCCCGCCGTCGGGGCATTTGAACCATCCGCTTTATATTGGTATGTCCAGTTCACTAAATGCAAAGCAATTCCAATCTGGCAAATTGCTGCCCGATCGGTCTATTTCCTTCACCATGGCTTATAATTATGACTAGAACTGAGTGCTGTTACCTATATTCACTCTGCTATCCTCATTCACCAACTGAGCTCATTCACTCAGTTTTATATCCAGCTGTTCAACGGTGTCATACCTGATTGATCTAGATGCTGCACTCAGTTTTACATTCTTTAGTTCAGTAGTACCATCATGGATTAATCCAGTCGTCTCCAATTCAGTGATCCAATGCTTACCTCCTGCCATTAATTCATGAATATCCAAACCCTTTGACAACAGCAGTTCTTTTCACAAGTGTCCCGCTGTAAGGCTCCCGATCCTGGGGAGATATAATACGACCAACACAATAAAATGGCCACAACTCACCTGCTGACTGGCGATCACTCCTTGCGTTCTGCTTGCACTACCTAGTCAGGAAGGACTATCTTGGCCAATGAGAACATAAAATGTCATTGTTGTCCAGCTGGAGAGAATGCAGATGTCATTGCTGCCTGGTCAAAGGGAACACATTTGTTATTGTTGCAGGGCCAAGGAAAGTTCACCAAGTGTCTCTACGGGCTGGACTATATCAATATGGACCAGTATATGAAGAAGGGCCCCTGCAAGGAACAATTCACGTCTGAAGAAACGTCCCAAAATGTCACCTATCCATGTTCTCCAGGGATGCTGCCTGACCTGCTGAGTTACTCCAGCACTCTGTGAAACGGCACGTATCCATGTTCTCCAGGGATGCTGCCTGACCTGCTGAGTTACTCCAGCACCTTGTGTTGTTTTGTGCACAATTCACGGCACTCACCAATTGTTCTGGTCCACTGAATAAATCCATGGTAAACACATTATATTTACACTAAAGCTAATCTGTAAGATAGTTAGCAATGATTTAAGTGCTTCCTATTGACTTAAGTGATGAAATCAGAGCTGGGAGATGGGTTTAAATACAGTCAGAGCAACCTATTGAAATACAGAATGCCCAAAGTATGGCCCAGGTTGGGAATGTGTCTCCTCAAAGAGAGTTGACAATAGCTTCTGCTGCAAAGAGGTCCTCTGTGGGAGGACCAGGCAGGTAAGACACTTAACCCTGGATATTCACAAAGAATGAATCACAATCTGTCTCTTTCCCTTTGGCTCATCCTCTCCAGCCGTAGCTTCTTCCACTTCTCTTGCTTCTAACGCTGCTCTGATTATATTTTTAAAGTCCTTTTTTTTTTGCAGTTTACACTGTATTTCGTATTGCTATTGTATTTTTTATTAATAATTATATCCTCAAAGAAGCCCCTATTAAAAGCTGATGAATAGGAACATAATGTTGTCAGCGAGGCTTTTAGACAGGCACATGGAATTGCAAGGAATAAAGGGATATGATTCATGTACAGGCAGATGAGATCTGTTTAACTTGGCGTCATGTTCAACGCAAACATCGTGTGCCAAAGGGACTGTTCCTGTGCAATACTGTTCCATTTTAGTTTAGTTTAGGGAAAGGACTCGGAAACAGGCCCTTCGGCCCACCGGGTCCATGCCGAACAACAATCTCTGCACACTAACACTATCCTGCACACACTAGGGACAATTTGCAATTTTACCCAGTCAATTAACCTGCAAACCTTTGCAGTGTGGGAAGAAGCCGGAACTCCCAGAGAAAGCCCACGCAGGTCACGGTGAGAAGGTACAAATTCCATACAGACAGCACGTGTAGTCAGGATCGAACCCAGGATCTCTGAAACTGAAAGGCAGCAATTCTACCACTCCGCCACCATGCTGCCCTATGCCGATTATGTTCTATAACAAATCCCCATTTGGCATAAGTAGCATTCTGACCCGTTTTTGATCTTATTTAGTGGTTACTCCCATGCCCAGGAACACATCCTGAGTGCTAATTACCAATAAGTAAGTATTGAACGATATCATTTACTCCATTGACCCATTCATTGATTTTTTGCCTTTTTGTCAGTTATATCGTTCATTTAGCCTTCATACAGCTGCATTAATATCCATGTACTGATCTGTTAATTCTGATACACCATCATTCATCATCCAGTGCCAATGACAATGTCTCTGTTGCATCATAATTCAGGCAGTGGCGGTGCTGTGAAACGGCTGCGGCTCGCCTGCAGTCTGTCTGTTTTTACTTTTTTGTGTTGTTTTTTTTGTCTAGTTCAGTTAAATTTTTGGTTATTAGGTGGTGTTATGTGTGTGGGGGGGGGGGGTGAAACAGGGCTTTCTGTCTCTCCCTTCGGGGGAATGCGACTTTTTTGTCGTATCCCCCTTCTCTTCCCCCGCCTGAGCTGAGGCCTAATGGCGGAGTTGGCGGCCTCCAACCTGCGACCAACCTCGAGGATCCGGAGGTAGAGCCAGCGAGGCTGGCCGTCTTCGAGCTGTGGCGACGTTCGGGCAGCGGCACGACTCGGCGCTCCGGTGAGGGCGGACGGCGCGGGGCTGAGACACTCCGGTGCGGGCGGCGCGGCTACCGGCTGGAAGGCGCTCCCGTGAGGGCGGCCTGGGTCCCGGCTGGAAGGTGCTCCGGTGTGGGCGGACCGGCTCCTGGCTGGAAGGTCCTCCCGTGTGGGCGGACCGGCTCCCGGCTGGAAGGTGCTCCCATGGGGGCAGCCCGGTGCGGGGCTGAGACACTGCCGTGTGGGCGGCCCGGTGCGGGGCGGAGACGGTGCTCCGGTGGCTGAGGCGGCGTTCTGGCGGCAGCGACCTGTATCCGGGGCTCGGCCGCGGGCCAGTGGACGACATCGTCGGGAGCTCGCAGGGCACAGGCTGGTGCCTGTTTTCCGGAGCTCCCATGGCAACAGCTGCGTCCGCTGGACTGGAGGGCGGCAGCTTCGACCACCCCCGGGCCGCGGAGCTTGAACCGCGGGACTGACTTACCATCGCCCGGTGGGGTATCGCCTCAGCGCAGAGGGAGAAGAGGAGGGAAGAGACAGTAACTATAAGATTTTTGCCTCCATCACAGTGAGGAGGTGCTTGGTGAACTCACTGTGGTGGATGTTAATTTGTGTGTTGTTATTATTACATGTATGGCTGCAGGCAACAACATTCCGTTCAGACCGAAAGGTCTGAATGACAAATAAAGGATTCAATTCATTCAACTCAATGTTATCCAATATTATTTGCCATTTATATTTTTCCTCACTATCTTTTACTTTGCTTATTGTTACCTGTCAATGTTCTTCTTGACTCCATACATATTAAGCTCAGTTTGAATACGGGGGGAAAAAAATCTAAAATTGACATGAAAAGTAACTTTTATTAAACATGTTGTTTACATAACATATGTCTGAGGTTCATTTAAAAGCACAGGGGAGTGTTTAGACAACTGTTGCCATTAGAAAGATACCACCCAACCAGCTGAATTTGGCCACAACAAATCGAATACAACCTAAAGGTGTAGCAAACCAGTGTTTTAATTCTTCCTGCTCAGCAGGTCGAGCAGCAATCAGTCTTATTCTACATTATGGGAACACAAACAAAGTGCTGGCCAATTTAAATGAGACAATTCACTCCGTGCAGGCAAAATACCTTGAATTCAAAACTGAGTATACACAAGGCTGCTAAAACCCCACAGTAAGAGTCCACGTCAAGGCCAATAAGGTGCTTTTCTGCACTGCATCAGCAATTATTTGCCAGATAGGGTACAAAAAAATCTTTCAGTGGACATCCACTGCCAAACCTGAGGCTTGTTAAAATCAGCAATAAGTCTATAGCAGAAACAAATGGCTTTGATTTCTTTTTTGTAATCTCCATATATTAATTAACAAGCAAACTGTACAAGTACATGCAACTTACAAGCTGGCCTATGTGGAACTAACACACATACAAACTCCTGTGTTCTGTCCCCACCACCCTCCCCACCCTCCCCTACAAAACGTGCATGCAGCAGGTGAACTGGCCCAGGGTCATGCCGCTCCACATCAGTGATCAGAAACTCAAAGTGGCCTCGGGAGCAGGAGGAGGAAGAATCACTGCACCTCATGGATGTAACGTACACATGGGGCTTCACGTACTATGGGACTCAGAAAAAAAAACTTTTTTTTTTTTAAAAAAAGCAATCAAAAGTTTGCCTTTCTTTCAAAAAGTAATGCATTTCACTGTTAAAAATAATTGTTCTTGCAGTAATCCTGAAATAAAGTTAGCTAAAATCAGATATAAAATTATTAACGTGTTTTCAACCAGAACGTCCAGCAATCTTCATGCTCTGTCAGATCAGCTCAGATTGCCAATTGACACAAACATCCAGGAAAAGTCTCAGGTACAGCTCAAACAGCTTATGCTCCGTCCATTATTGGCCAACACTTTAGGCAGTCAAATGTACAATTTTATACAGCATTTATCTCAACTGTAATTATTGGAAGAGAACTGCATTACAAGGAACAGTTTAGTGCCACAATCTCTGCAGAATACCACAACTAAAGTTGCTTTTCACAGTCCCCAGCACTGACAGCAGTTTCAAAACATTGTTTTCATGCAAAACATCAGAAAACATAAAAATTATTAATTCAAAATGCAAACATGTGCCTGTTTTACAAAGAGAGAAGCAATGGCAATTATATGGCAAATGACAAACAACACTTCAAAGTCTTCTGTTTAGAAATATAACGAGTTCTGAATCAGAATCTGAATCAGTTCTGAATCTGAAATCCTCTCTGTCGCTAAATTGCAATCAATGTTATGTTTTTGATTGGGAGCCAATGATATGCACACACTGACATTATCTGCATAAAGTCTGTAATTGTTGAATACCATTCGTATTGCTCTCAGAAATATACCGCTGGCCTCGAGTCACGGGCATGGACTCTGCCACCAGCAGAGAAAACAAACACCAGCATTTAGTGAGGCTTCAGTGAGCAGACAGCAGTGGAAGAAGTGTGTGCAAGGAAACAAAATGTAAGAGCAGAAAGGTAACACTGTTTGTCATTTCTATAGAAATGTTAATGAACAATTCAAATTTTTAATCCGAGTTTGATACTTTCCAGTATGTGGCTAAAGCTCTTTTTTTTTTTAGGTCAGAGTACTGGTCTCCTTCACTTAGCCTCTTACATATAGTCAGTGAATCTCACTGATCACCATTTTCCATTCAGATTTAATGCAGTGCGCGTGTGCCAGTTCATGCCAGCATACATACAGAAATACATTCACATATGTATGTCATTTTTAGGATTGATGAAGCCCTATTGTTGTTTGAAACAGTGCCGTTGGCAAAACAAAGGTGATTGTCTGGCTCCAGCAGCAATTTGATCATATTTGTGGTCAGCGTCTGATTTCTGCCTGTTTGTTGATTTATTTGGAAATCATTACGACCTTATACAGGGAGATCCAGTTGAACTCTCAAGAGATGACTGGGAAGCTCTACGAGTCAGTGGTGTCAAGGTGGGGTCCACCAGTGAAGATGTTGGGAACAGTTTGTACCAGCCAATGACCATGCTGGAAAGGTCAAGCTCTTCCAGTAGGATCTGTGCCACGCCCATAAAACACTTGTGGTCCATTCGGCCATAATCTCCCCATACTATCACCTGTAAAATAACAATGCAACATATGAGGAAACAGTAATGTATGTTGTGCAGATAACTTCACTTGATTGACAATGATAAATATTCTGTCACAACTTTTCAATAATCACATTGTATGTAGATTAGCGAGCACAGATTGAAGCCCCCCTCCCCTAGAGGGTATTGTTTAGTTTAGTTTAGAGATACAGCATGGAAACAGGCCCTTCGGCTTTGGAGTGTGGGCGGAAACTGGTGCTCCCGGAAAAATCCCGCGCAGGTCATGGGAAGCACGTACAAACTCCATACAGGCAGCACCTATAGTCAGGATCGAACCCGGGTCTCTGGCGCTGTAGGGCAGACACTCTTTCGCTGCGCCACCGTGATTGAAGGTGGGGACATAGAATGTAGAACAGTACAGCACGGGAACAGGCCCTTCAGCCCAACATGCCTGCACCGATCACGATGCCAATCCAACTCCACCCATACATGGTCTGTAACTCTCTATTCCCAGCCTGTTCATGTGTTTGCCCAAATGCCTCTAAAACATTGCTCTCTGCTCCTACCACCTCCCCTGATGGCTTGTTCCAGGCACCTAACATTATCTGTGAAAATAAACGGGTCTTGCATTTCTCCGAGGGATAAGTGGGCTAGAGGAGATGAAGGTTTTTTTTCATCAAGTGGATCGTTGCACTGAATCTGAATGCACTGCTGGAGAAGGCAGTAGAGACAGGTGCTCTCACAACATGAAACATCTTTCTAGAAGAGCACTTGAATCGCCAAAGCATAGAAAGCCAAGCAACCTAGTGGTGGTAAATGGGAATAGTATAGATGGGTACTTGATGGTCAGCCTGGAGTTATTGGGCTGAAGAACCTGTTTCAGTGTCAGGTAACCGTGTTCCTATCCTATGAGTGGCACTTGGGATACCCTGGAGTGATTTCAAATGGAGTAATACCAGTGGTAGAAGGTTTGTTGGCCAAGCTTTATAAAGGTAGTGGGTACCATCCTGAGAGCCTGCTGAAATAATTTGCCAGATTCACTAAGATACTGAATAATACTCGCCTGTAAGACTTTACCCTGTGGGCTTTCTTCAAATGGCAAAGACTGTTGATAGAGTGGATCGAGTGTTTTCCGTGCAATTTTTGTTTTCTTTTTGGCAATGCAAACACCATTCTCCAGCAGGTACACTTTGACATAAGGAGCTGCAAAAGGATGAAATTAAAGACTGAATAAACATATGCTTTTAAGATCAAATTCCTACGAGTTATGACTTTGTCGTTTATTCCAGATTGACTTTCAGCTTCAGAGCTAGGGAGGGAACTTGCCGGCCAGATTACTGCTCTGCTTCAAAAGCTGCCTGTTTTTACAAAAGAGGACAGTTGTATAATCACCAATATCACTTGATGTTTGTTAGGGAAGCTGAAACACACACACACAAACCCAATTCATGGAGTGTTGAATCACAGACAAGTAATAGTGCAATTTGGTCCTGCAGATTCTGCTGGGTCTCTGTTAGTGTCATGCAGTTCCCATGCCTTTCCCGACAGCCCTGTGATTATTTTTTTACTTTCAAGCACTGATCAATTTCCGTCATGAAATCTAGACAAAGGTATTGTAGATGTTAACCACTGCTGTCTCAAATAAGTGATTTCTTGGTTCTTTTACCGAGTACCTAAATGTGACCACTTGGTTCCAATGTTTCTGCCAATGGCAATAGATTCTAGCTGCTAAAACTGCACATCACTTGAAATATTTCCATACATTGTTTCCCCACTAGGGGGACAATCCCAGCATCTCCGGCATTTCCCTGTAACAACTCACCCAGAAACTGTCCCCGTAAAGGGCCTGTTCCACTTGGGCTTATTTGCGCATCATTTACGCGTCACGATGCGCGCATGGAGTGCATTACGCGTGCACGGTCGCGTAGGCAGTGACGCGAGGTAGCGTGCGGCGCCCCAGGATTTTGGGATTCTCAAAATCCTCGCTCGCCACCTGCGTGACGCGCAAATGACGCCCAAGTGGGACAGGCCCTTCAGTCTTTCCTGCAGCATCTCTAGTACCTTTACATCTGTGCTTTGGTGAAGAGATGATACTCCAGGTGTAGCCAAACCAATGCTTTGTACAGGTTCAACAAAACCATCCTGCCTTCGCTCACTCTTATAAAACCACATTCTCAATCTACCTGCCATCTGCAAGCTTTACATAACACCCGCCAGCTCCCGCTATTCCTGCTGTACTGTTCATATCGTAGTGCATATCTTCATGCACCAAACGCCTTGTGCCTTGAGTCTACCATCCTGGTGGACTGTCCATATCCTCCTCACCATTCAGACTTCCAAGTTTTGTACCACCTGTAAATTTTGAGATTGTCCCTGGTACACTCAAATGCTTATGATTAAAACACAATGGGAAAATCAGTAGACTTGGCATCTACCTTCTGGAGAACATTACTGATCTCCTTCCTCCTAAAAAAATATTAATGTCTATTTTCTGCAACTGAGCTAGCTCTTTATCCTTTGCTGCCTCTTCCATTCCAAGGCCTCATCCTTGCAGATGAGCACTTAATCACACTTTGCAAGTCCCACAAGCCACTTCAAGCTGTCCCATTCAGCCCTCGTGCCATCTCATCAAAACATTCAGTCAAAAAACAAATTACTGAAGGAAAGGGAATTATGTTTCATTTTCAAGATAAAATATTGCAGACCTATGATGAAAAGAACTGCAGGAAAGGGAGCAATTGCCCAGCCCTGGGCTAATGGGCCGAATAGCCTCCTGTGTTGTAGTAATTCCCAAATGCAACCTAATTTCATTAAGCATTGGCCATTGGTCTGCAGGATGGAGGACAGGGGACAGGTTGTGCTGTTTGCGCCCTCAGGGCAACTATGTTGACAAACGTGCAAAAGAAAATTGAAAAAGATAACTTTAACTTTTTTAAATTGAAGCCACAACTTCTTGCTTTTTGCTATTCTTTAATTGTTGCAACGTTCAGTTATTTGTGCCTTGTGTGCCTGAAAAATCTTCTAACAACAGTCAATTTAGGTTTCATCACCTCAGGCGGAGGTGTCTCTCTGCAGATACTTTTCCCACTCAGTGAAATTTCCTTACTGGCTTATAAATGTGGGAATAAGTAAGAGAGTAAACTAAATTGGCTTACTTTAGACTGCATGCAGCCAGTGTGATACAGAGGGTGCCAAAGACCAGGTGTGTGGCTGACTTACCAGGGAGCGACTTAGAGCCTAGTTTTTGAATGAGGCCTCGTGCTCGAATGACTTCAACCTCCAACTGCCCCTTCCGGTCCAGCATCCCAATTTGAATGTCACCTGAGGAAACACACGGAATTTCAAAGAAAAACCTACAGAATGCTTGGAGTGCTGGCGATCCCAATTCTCATTATCTAACTATGAAAGAGAAGCAGAAAGGTCAGCCTGAAAAATGTATTACTTCAGCACAGCAAGAAAGTTACGGAATACCAAGTATTCAGAACGCCTCTTCAGAACGCCCTTCAGCCAGCAAAAGATCATTCAACCAAAATCAGATCTCACAAAAACACAACTAAATAAGAGGTACCTGGTGACTCATTCTTCTAACCTCCAAATAACATCAAAGATCACTCATGTATCAGGGACTTTTCAATCATCAGCAGGTCATATTTTGTCCTGAATTAACCTTCTTCGCCCTGAAAGGTGTCACACCTTTTGTTACGCCTGACTAGACTCTAGGACAGGTCAGCCCTGGTCTCATTTCCATGTCAGAAAGTTCTGGAGAGATGAGCACACAGATTTGGCCTAATACCCCAGTGCATTGTGGGGGAATGTTGTACTGATGGAGGCACCACCTTTTGGATAAAACCTTAAATCCAGGAACCATCGCCTGACTCAGTTGGATTGCAGTGCACCTTTGGAACATTGCTGGTGAGTTATCCACAGTTCAGTCAACATCACTAAAAATTCATCTGTCTGGAAATCACATTGATTTGTCAGAGCTGTTGTATGCAAAGTATAAATTAGTTTTGTTTAGAGATACTGTGCGGAAACAGATCCTTTGGCCCACCGCTACCGTGCCAACCAGCGATTCCCGTACACTAACACAATCCTATACACGCGGGAAATTTAGTATTTGTACTCTACCGAAGCCAATTAACCTACAAGCCTACACATCATTAGAGTGTGGGATGATACCAGAGCACCTATAGAAAACCCACATGGTCACAGGGAGAATGTACAAACTCATTACAGACAGCGCCCTTAGTCAAGATCGAACCAGGATCTCTGGTACTCTACCGTTGCACCACCGTGCCGCTTGGCAGTGTCCAGATTCCAATGGTAGCTCATGTTTACAAAGCCTTTAAGTGTTAAAGGCATGATGTAGTTGCATCTTTTCATATGTGACCAGAAACGGTTCACTTCCTGAACAATGGCAGTGAGCTGTGGAAAGAGGGCACTGAGCTGAGGGCAGCAAGCGGCAGGTTGCAGGTAGTGAGCGGTGAGCTGCGGATAGTGTCAATGAGCAATGCCGGTGAACTGTGGAAAGTGGGCAACAAGCTATGGGCAGCAAGCTGTGGGCAGAGGAGGTGTGTTTTGGCTTGTAGACAGTGCGTTGTGGGCGGTGGGCAAAGGGGCAGTGTGCTGTGTGCTGCTGATTGTGGGCAGTGTTCTGTGAGTTATTTCTATGTTATGGGCAGTGGGCAGGAGGCAGAGCTGTAGGTTGGGGACAGTGGGTTGTGACCAGCGAGCAGTGAGCCATGGGCGGAGAGCTGAGGCAGTGGTAGGGAACAGTCAGTATTGCAGTGCAGCACTACACCCCTGGGAACAGTGGCAGTGAGCTGTGATTGCAGATGGTAGATAATGAACTGCGGGCAGTGAACCATAGGCTGCAGGCAATGAGCTGGGTGGATTGAGGGCAGTGGGCCGTGGGGAATGACCTTTGGACAATGGGCAATGAGGTTTGGGTCGTGGGCAGTGAGCTGACTGGGCAGACCACTAGCAAGGATGATGGGCCTATTTAAAGTGAAGCACTACAGGATCCCCAAGTGACCAGAATACTGCAGGATAACTATAAGAGCTTTCACTTCCTGAACAATCACTGGGCTATGACCCGAAGAAACATCTCATAGACACTACTACTTGTCACCCTGCAGTGGTGGCTGACATCTGCTCACTTATCCTTCAGTGAGTTTGGAGTGTTTTGTGGATAAACAACCAATCCACTAGCTGTGCTTCTGTGCTGAGTGACAATGCCTTCAGGAGGCAACATCTGCCCCGCAGTTCCCTGAGTGCCAGCAGATGTTTGCTTATCTCTTGCTAGCTGGAGAGTGTGGGGATGTGAGCTGACAACAGCCATAGTGATGTGAGGATAACGGAAAGAGTGGTGTGGCAATAGTGGAAGTGGCAGACACCTGCACCCAGCTCTCTGCCCCAGAGCAAGTGCCTTGCCCTTTGGCTGCATGCTGTAGGGCCATGGTGTGACCAGTGCTGGTGTGACTACTGCTGCCTGACCTACAGTGCCTGGTCAAGCATGGCCAGGTGCTCCATGAACACCTACTCGCACCCAGCCAGAGATATTTTCTCTCAAATCTGAGCTGGCATCATTTAACTTGAAAGCACATTTGTATGAAAAGTTTTTAAATGAGAGCCTGAAATTCTAAGAAGAAATTGCAATCACCCCTTTGCCTGTTGCTCTCTGAATCTCACCTTCAGCCACTTGGCCTTATGCCGCTCCAAAATTTAAAAAAACAAACAATGATAACAAAAAATAATATATTACATTCTAAGATTGACATAATATTTTGCAAAAAATAATACATTAACATTAATTATGAATTCATTTTTCAATGCTCTGCAGTAGAGGCCGCTGAGCTGATGAAGCTATTGCTGATTTCTGGTTGATTAATGCACTTGCCTTCCCCAACCACTCCAATAAACTGAGCTAAGAAAGCTCTGAGCGCTGTGTGTGTGATTCCAATACTCATTACTTACCCATGGCTGGCGTTGCTAATGTTTGCCTTCCAACAAGTTGCGCAGGTCCCAGCCCATCAAGGAAGTCGCTGAATTGACTGTCGGCACCTAATCTCATCCCAGGAAATAAACTAGAGCAGATAACATTAGTTAGAGGTATGAACATATATGGCCACATTATTATTTGGCCACTGGGCACTCCCAGTGAGAAGGGCTAGCAGAGGTCAGATGGTTAGTTGGGTGACAACCCTCTTTCCCTGATTTCTAAAGCTACACCAACTGGACTGAGAACAAGGTTTAATATTCAGCATTTCAGATGTTTTTACTCTTTTTTTTTCACCTCCAAGAGTCCCTTCTCCACTCCAGGGAAAACAAATCTAGGCTATCCTGTCACTCCCCATGGATGAAACATTCAATCTCTGGCAAATTCCTGGTGAATCTCCTCTGCACCTTCTCCAGTGCAGTCATATCCTTCGCATGATGCGGTGATCAGAAATGGCCTGATTAATATTTAATACATAAAATACATAAAAGACAATTAATCTGAACAGGAGAGGGGATGAGGGCAGAAGTGTGGGAAAAATGATATGATGCAGAGGATTAAATATCAACTACAGTTCTGTCAAAGGTTCTTCAATTGGAAATCTTAACTCTCCCCACAGATGCGGCCTGACCTATTGTTTTGCACTTTTGTCTTAATTTCACCTTTCGTGCTTTTTAAAATTTTCTCCGGGTACTCCGGTTTCCTCCCACACTCCAGGCTTGTAGGTTAATTGGCTTCAGTACTCCCCTACTCCCAATTCCTCCGTCTACGCCACATCTGCACCCAGAATGTGGTGTTCTAGACCAGGGCATTGGAGATGTCCTCATTCTTTAGGGAAAGGGAATTCCCTTCTTCTATTATAGATGAGGCTCCCACCAGGGTCTCCTCTATATCCCGCAGCTCCGCTCTTACACCCCATCCCCCCACTTGTAACACGGACAGAGTCCCCCTTGTCCTCACCTTCCACACTACCAGCCGTCGCATACAACATATAATCCTCCGACATTTTCGCCACCTCCAACGGGAGCCCCCCACTGGCCACATCTTCCCATCTCCTCCCCTTTCTGCTTTCCGCAGAAACTGCTCCCTCCGTAACTCCCTGTTCAATTCGTCCCTTCCCACCCAAACAACCCCCTCCCCTGGTACTTTCCCTTGCAACCACAGGAAATGCTACGCTTGTCGCTTTACCTCCCCCCTCGACTCCATCCAAGGAAGTAAGCAGTCTTTCCAGGTGAGGCAGAGGTTCACCTGCACCTCCTCCAAACTCATTTACTAGATCCGCTGTTCCAGGTGTCAACTTCTCTACATCGGTGAGACCAAGCGCAGGCTCGGCGATCACTTCGCCCAACACCTCCGCACAGTTAGCAATAACCAACCCAATCTCCCGGTTGCTCAGCACTTCAACTCCCCCTCCCATTCTGAATCCGACCTTTCTGTCCTGGGCCTCCACCATGGCCAGAGTGAGGCCCAGTGCAAATTGGAGGAACAGCACCTCACATTTCACTTGGGCAGTTTACACCCCAGCGGTATGAACATTGACTTCTCCCATTTCAGGTAGTCCTTGCTTTCTCCTCCTTCCCCTCTCCTTCCCAGCTCTCCCCCCCCCCCCCCCCCCCCCCCCCCCCGACATCAGTCTGAAGTAGGGTCTCGACCCGAAACGTCACCTATTCCTTCTCTCCATAGATGCTGCCTCACCCGCTGAGTTTCGCCAGCATTTTTGTCTACCTTTGACATTAACAAATGGTTTATTTTTATTGTTCTAATTTTGGTTTTAATTTTGACTATACTTCTCCAAATGCCAGTTAATGTCGGCTCTGGTTATAGTTTCTAAAAGATAACCTTCCCTTCCGCACCCCCAGCAGAATGAAAGCCTTGACTGGAAAGCTGTAAGGAATGGGGGGCTGTGCAAGCCTTGGTGTCTGAACACTTATCATGGAAGTGTCGAATCAATTATTGGATGTGAAATGCAAGCAATATCTGGTGGTGAGTTAGGTTGATTGGGGAAAAGAAAGCTCCAGATTGCACATTGGACTGCCTGGATGTGCAGACACGTGATGAATGGAATTAAATCTGGAGACATGTGCAGAAGCTGAACAAGTAAAGGGAGTACAGTAACTGGAAGAGTCGAGGAACAGAGAGATCTTGCAGAGCATGTTGACAAATCCTGTAGATAGAAGGGGTTAAAGAGACAAATGGTGCCTTTTTTGACCTTTTTTGGCCAATACAAATAATATACTGTAAGAGCAAGGAGGCCACACCAGAACTGTGTAAAACACCATGAGGTCACAGCTGGAGCAGTTCTGTTCACCACAATACAGGAAGGATGAGACAGCATTGGGCAGGGTGCAGATAAGATTTACAAGGTTGCCAGGGGCTATCAGGGGTGCAACTGCTATCAAGGTGCAGTTGTTGTCTTTGGAGCAAAGGGGACTAACGGTTGGGAAGGCTGTTTCTAAGCTAACTGTGGGCCTAAAATTAAAAGAATTAGCAGAAAGATTAAAGGACAATTCAGTAGATTAAAGGACAATTAAAGGACAAAAAGAGTTTTTGTCCAAAGGGGCTAAAGCCAGCTGAAACACGATGAGCCAAAGGGTTTTCTTCTGTACTGTAAATTTCCATAAGAAATTTATCTTTTTCATCTTAGTGAAAAGACCTTCGTAAAATGTGAGATATATGCCTGAATGTGCCTTGTTTCTCACGATCAGATACAATGGGTCCCACCTTTGGCAGAGCATACCAAGGCAATTCAGTGTACTTACTTTCCTTCTGAACTGTAGCTGTTCATGCTACCATCTGTAGACTCCCGGCTGGCCTGTCGCGTCATGCGTCGCATTTCCACTGCCATGCCAGTCTCTGTGCTTCTCTGGATGGTGTTTCTGGACTTCTTCACTCTAGCCTCTGTTGACAAACACTCACTTTGAAACACCTCAGAACAGTTTAGTAACATGGTCGTGCAATAATGGTAGAGACAAAACATGGTGTTTGGATGATGCTTGAGATGCCAACTGTTACTTAAGTTAGTCTTCTAACTTGACATAGTTGGATACAAAGAAGTTTCAGGCAAAGGCCAAAAGCCTAATGTAGGATGAATCTACCACAATAACTGCATACAATGCCCTCCATAATGTTTGGGACAAAGACCCATCATTTATTTATTTGCCTCTGTACTCCACAATTTAAGATTTGTAAAAGAAGAAAACACATGTGTTTAAAGTGCACATTGTCAGATTTTATTAAAGGCAATTTTTATACATTTCGGTTTCACCATGTAGAAATTACAGCTGTGTTTATACATAGTCCCCCCATTTCAGGGCACCATAATGTTTGGGACACATGGCTTCACAGGTGTTTGTAATTGCTCAGGTGTGTTTAATTGCCTCCTTCATGCAGGTATAAGAGAGCTCTCAGCACCTAGTCTCTCCTTCAGTCTTTCCATCACCTTTGGAAACTTTTATTGCTGTTTATCAACATGAGGACCAAAGCTGTGCCAATGAAAGTCAAATAAGCCATAATGAGACTGAGAAACAAGAATAAAACTGTTAGAGACATCAGCCAAACCTTGGGCTTACCAAAATCAAATGTTTGGAACATCATTAAGAAGAAAGAGAGCACTGGTGAGCTTACTAATCACAAAGGGACTGGCAGGCCAAGGAATACATCCACAGCTGATGACACAAGAATTATCTCTATAAAAGAGAAAAAACCCAAACACCTGTCAGACAGATTAGAAACACTCTTCAGGAGTAAGGTGTGGATTTGTCAATGACCACTGTCCGCAGAAGACTTCATCAACAGAAATACAGAGGCTACACTGCAAGATGCAAACCACTGGTTAGCCGCAAAAATAGGATGGCCAGGTTACAGTTTGCCAAGAAGTATTTAAAAGAGCAACCACAGTTCTGGAAAAATGTCATGTGGACAGATGAGACGAAGATGAACTTGTATCAGAGTGATGGCAAGAGCAAAGTATGGAGGAGAGAAGGAACTGCCCAAGATCCAAAGCATGCCACCTCATCTGTGAAACATGGTGGTGGGGGTGTTAGACAATATGGCAGGAGTAGGCCATTTGGCCCTTCGAGCCAGCGCCTCCATTCAATGTGATCATGGCTGATCATCCACAATCAGTACCCGGTTCCTGCCTTCTCCCCATATCCCCTGACTCCGCTATCTTTAAGAGCCCTATCTAGCTCTGGGCCTGAGCATGTATGGCTGGGCATGTATGGTCTGGACATATATGGCTGCTGAAGGTACTGGCTCACTTATCTTCATTGATGATACAAATGCTGATGGTAGTAGCATAATGAATTCGGAAGTGTATAGACACATCCTATCTGCTCGTTCAAACAAATGCCTCAAAACTCATTGGTGTGCGGTTCATTCTACAGCAAGACAATGATCCCAAACATACTGCTAAAGCAACAAAGGAGTTTATCAAAGTTAAAAAATGGTCAATTCTTGAGTGGCCGTCAATCACCAGTTCTGAACCCAATTGAGCATGTATTTTATATGCTGAAGAAAAAACTGAAGGTATAAGCCCCCAAAACAAGCATAAGCTAAAGATGGCTGCAATACAGGCCTGGCAGAGCATCACCAGAGAAGACACCCAGCAACTGGTGATGTCCACGAATCGCAGACTTCAAGACAGTCATTGCGTGCAAAGGATATGCAACAAAATACTAAACATGACCACTTTCATTTACATCACATTACTGTGTCCCAAACATTATGGTGCCCTGAAATGGGGGGACTATGTATAAACACTGCTGTAATTTCTACATGGTGAAACCAAAATGTGTAAAAATGGCCTTTATTAAAATCTGACAATGTGCACTTTAACCACAAGTGATTTTTTTCTATTACAAATCTCAAATTGTGGAGTACAGAGGCAAATAAATAAATGATGGGTCTTTGTCCCAAACATTATGGAAGGTACTGTACGTACTGATAGCTGCATGCATGTTCAGTTCTATCTTTGAGTCTTTTTACTGTTCTGTTTCAAGTATTTCTAGGAAGCTTCTGGCATGTGGAAAACTGTTGAAATATTGTTATCATAAGGTATCGCAAACTCAGGTATTTGGGTTATCTGCATATGATGGAAAATCAGGGCTGGAGTTCCCATTACATCAATATGATCAGAGCAGTCCATGCACACTGAAGATAGTCCAATGCTGAGGATGAGGGTATTTTAATTTTTTATGGGCTATATCCAAACTAGTCTGAGTTTCTAATGGGATCTGATTCTCAGATTCATTTATTGTCAAGGTGCAATGAAATTCCTCGTCCACATGAATCCCTAATTCAAAGTTAGGATTCCAATATCTTTGAGAAGGTATAATAAAATTTAATTGCCTATCCAATCAGCAAAAGTATTTATGAATTAGATCCCACTATATTTACAGCCAGTGCATTCCACATTACTAAAAACCCTTGGATAAAAAACATTTAATTTCCCTCCCAGGACCTCTGCTTAAGGATTCACTCACCACAGGATCTTCACACGTCATCTAGAAAACCATTCATAGGAAGAGCAAGCAATGGCATTGAATGGCCTGCACTTCAGGAGCTAACACAGATTTATGGCCCAAATGGCCTCTTGTGTTGCAATGTGTCTGTGCTTCTACACGTCCTGGCCTCACGGGAGACACAAGGTGGTAGAACAGGCCTTGCACAAGGCCCCAAGTAAGGCCAGGATTGCAGAGAGTAGAGATGTGGGGGGGGGGGGGGGGGGAGGGGTGAAAATGAGTGTGCATTAGGCATGCAGGGGAGAGAGGAGCAGGGAGAGGAAAGAGCATGGCATAGACAAGGAGAGAGGATGGCAGGGGAAGGGAGTTGACTGGCGGGCACAGCGGCGAGGCAAGGTGTGGAACAGCATGATGGAGGAAGGGGGACAGGATGCCAGGGTAGGGAATGGATGGTGAAAGGGAGGGGACAATAAGGGTGAAGAGGATGGCGTAGGGGTAAAATTTGTTGGCGGAGAGAGGAGGGTATGAACATAAACTTGGGTGAAGAAAATGGCACTTGGAGAGTGGATGTTGAGGGGTGAAAAGGATGTTGTGGAGAAGTATAGAGAAGGCAACCTCTGTACATGAAGGCACAACACTCCGCAATCTGATTTGGGGACGATTGCTTAATGTGATGCGTTGATGAACAGAATTCGATTGGCAATTCTAATGCACAGGAAAGCAAGAGGCTCCAGAGAGGTCCATCATGGGTTCAGCTTCGTCCTCCATCAAAAGCCTCAAGAAGGTGGCATCTATCATCAACGATCCCCACCTCAGACTTCTGTTAGTGCCTTCCCTTCCTGGCAGTCACTCACTCGTCTCTCTGGCTGATCCTGTGGTGTGATCCCCTTCCTGACAACCCACTCTATAACACTTCATGCCTCCTGCGTGCTCCTCTCCTGCAATGCCAACTACCCCTCCAACTGATCCATGCATTCTGTGAGGCGCGGCAGCTGGACACACTTCCTGCAAACGTAATCGTCACAAACACAGTCTGAAGAACGGTCTTGACCCAAAACGTCATCCATTCCTTCTCTCCAGAGATGCTGCCTGTCCCGCTGAGTTACTCCAGCATTTTGTGTTTACCTTTGATTTAAACCTGCATCTGCAGTTCCTTCCTACACACTTGAACTCATCCGCTTCTCCCGCATTTCACAGCATTTTGTAGATTGCTATTACTACGCCTGAAGATATTACTCTCTCAAAGAGCAAGGAAAGACCTTACCGTGACTGTCATCGCCTCGCCTCCTTGCCAAAGCCTTTGCACTTAGTCCTCAATCATTGTACCATGACCTTAGTATCAGCCCTTCTCAAAAACCACAAAGTAATTTGATAAAATACCATTGTGTTACTCACAAAAAGATTGTGCTGTCCTTCGGTATTCGTCCTCCCAAAATGCATCCCCTCAGACATCTCAATGTTGAACTTTATCTGCCCACACTTGCCCAAAATCACCATCCTATCAACCCCATTCTCCTGCTGTTTCCCTATAACCTTTGATGCCCTTACCAATCAACAACCTATCCATGGATACAAGCCCCTCAAATCCTGTGACATCCTTGTGAATCTTTCCAGAACTGTGCATAACGGTCTGTGTGGTCTCGCCAATCACTTGTACAGTTGCAACATGATGTCCAAACTCCCTGAGTGATGGAGGCAGGTGCACTAAACACCCTTTTCACCGCCCCATTTACCTGTGTGACCAGGAAACTATGTACCTGTACTCCGAGGTTGCTCTGTTCTACAGCTCTCTTCAGGGCCCTCCATTTTCTATAGGTCTTGCCAAAATGCAACACTTTGCATGTGTCCTTGTTAAATTCCAATCACCATTCCTTACCCCACTTTCCCAGTTCATCTAGATCCTATTGTAAGCTTAGATAACTACCTTCACTGTTCCTTATACCACTAATTTTGGCATCATCCCGAAACTTATCAACCATGTCAATAATATTGTCATTCAAATCGTTGATATGGATGACAAACAACTGCAGACACAGAAATCCCTGTGGCACACCACTGGTCACAGCCTCCAATCTGAAAAACAATCCTTCATTTCCACTCTCTGAATCCTTTCACTCATCATGATTACCATGAATCCCGTATGATCGAACCTTCCAAACAAGCCTCCATGCGGGACCTTGTCAATACTTAATGGAAAGATAAAATAACTGCTTGTGTTCTGTCACATCATTGGAATTCACTATTTGATTGACTCCACAATTACAAATATAAAAAGAAAAGATTAAGGAGAGCTCGAACTGGTGTGTTTAAAACAACTGTTTGCCCTGGTGAGAGAGTTGCACATCAGGCAGACATAACATTAGAGGCTGGTTGCTCAGGCAATTGGCCAGAACACTTTACTCACCTAAAGTATAATAAAAATCCAGAAATCTCTTGTAAATAACATTTGATTTCAAAACTTAAATGTATTCATAATCAGCAGGTTACCACTCGGTTCTGATGTCTTATTGGCCTGAAACATTGTCTCTGTTTCTCTCTTCAAATGCTGCCTCACCTGCTAAGTATTTCCAGCATTTTTCATTTTTTCATTCACAATTCAGGCATCCGCAGAATTTTCATTTAATATCACACAGTCCAGAAGACTTGTTGGGGCTCAGCCCCATTTGCATCATGATTTTGGAGACTTTTGAAGGTGGCATGAATGGTCTGTGATTCTTACTACGAGCTTAGTACTGTTCATTCTGAATCTGTGTACATAGTTGCATGTATTCTTTGGCAGTGAGTACTTGTCACAGACTATCATGGGTTCAGTGGCAGCTGATGTCTCCGTAGAAGGATCTCGTGCTTGACTTAAGATAACTCATGTGAAATTAGGCAACAGAGAAACGGGCTTCAGCATTGCTTGGTCTTTGTTGCCCATGGGCCATGCCATTCTATGGGAAATGTTATTCTCAGCCAACATCCAACATGACCACACATACAACACGATTCTGAGCATAATAACAAGTGTTATCAATGGTTGAATTCCTCCCAACAGCAAAGGATTCTGAAGCTACTACACTTTGGAGAACTGTGTGGCTGAATTTTCCTGCTTTAGTATGACTTTGATTAAAAATGATAAATGTCCATTCTATTGTCACATGTAACAGTAGAAATTGCAATATACACCAATCAATTAAATATCATTTTTTTCTCGCAACAAGTTGCATTTACCAAATTAATGTGCTCACTTGCTTAGGTCCTCTGTATAAACAGATAATCATAAGCAGCACATAACACTTTTAGTACATTATACTTGACAGACATGCAATTGCAAAGTTCTTCCAATCACACTAGTACTAACTGTGTGTTCTGTTCTGAACCTGCTGCATTGCTTGTACTGTGGACAGATATTGTGTCGGCTTTGCAACTGGGTTTGAATGGACCTATTTTCAATTATTAATTCATTATGCATCCCTTTTTCTTTCAATATGGTGGTGGTTCACTACTCTCTGAACTATTGAAGTTATTCCATAGTGCAATTGGCCAATGAATGCCAGAATATAAATCCAGTGGTGATATATTTCCAAATCAGGATGAGGGATTGCAGCTAATAGGGTCTTATGGATGCACTCTTGATAAGATGAGAAACAGACTGGTGCTTCTTACATATTGCTTCTTGAATTCCAGGCAAGTGGAGAATATTCCATCACACTCCTAACTTGTGCCTTGTAGATGGTGGAAGGGCAATGATTTTATAGTGTCATACAGTACAGAAACAGGACCTTCAGTCCAACCTGTTCATGCTGACCAAGATGCCCCAACTAGGCAAATCCAATTTGCCATGTTTGGCCTATATCCATCTCAGCCTTTCCTATCTGTGAACCTGTCCAAATATATTTTTAATGTTGTTACCGTACCTGCCTCAACTACTTCATCTGACAGATAGCTCCATATACCACAACCCTCTGTGTGAAAAGTTTTTCTCTCAGGTTCCTACTAAATCTTTCCCCTCTCACCTTAAATCTATACCCTCTAGTTTTTAATGTTCCTACACTTGGAAAAAAAAACATTGCATTCACCCTGTCTGTCTTCCTCACAATTTGTGCACCACTGTAAGGTCACTCCTCAGCCTCCATTGCTCCAAGGGATAAGTGCTACTATCCCCCTACAGCTCAAGTCCTCAAGCTATCATCCTCGTAAATCTTCCCTGCACTCTTTCCCGCTTAATGACACCTTTCCACAGTGACCGACACTGAACACAATACTCCAAATAACCAATACTCCGAACCAACATCTTGTACAACTGTAACATAACGTCCCAACTTCTATACTCAATTCTCTGACTGATTAAGGCCGGCATTCCAAAAGCCTTCTTCACCACCTTATCCACCTGCAATGCCACATTATTTCTACCTGCAATGCCACATTCATGGAACTATGGACTATCTTTACAGCCTTTTCTGGGAAAGATGGGACCTGTACAAGTGGAACAGGTTGCAACTTAACCAGAATGGGGCCAACATCCTTAACAAGAATGGGGCCAATTGGTTTGGTTGCACTTTTGGGAATGGTTTAATCTGAGTTGGCAGGGGGAGGGGGCTCAGAGTAGATCCACAGATGGAAAGGTAGAAGGAGAAATAGTTTGCTATTCCAAGTAAGTGCACATCAAGGGAATTCAAATCCAAGTTAGATCTATTTTATTGCAAGGAGTATAGCAAGTAAAATGGATGAGCTCAAAGTTTTAATTAACATGGGGTCTATGATACTGTTGGCATCACTAACACTTGGTTAAAGAATAAACAGGACTTGCATCTCAATATCCGAGGCTCGGGAATGTTCAGATAAGACAAAAGGGGGAGTAAAAAGGGAAAACTATTGCGTTGTTTGTTAAAGATTGCGTTACTTCAGTATTTAGAGAGGTTGCCCAAATGAGACCTTAGACTAGGTAGAGGCTGAAAGCAAAAATGGTGTTGACTGAGGAGTTTTCAGATTTTCCAGCAGTCAGCAGGAGTTAGAGGAACAGATGTAATGGCAGATATCAGAGAGACACAACACAAATAAGGTTATCACGCTGAAGGACTCAATTCCCAGTTATTCACTGCATTGAATAGAAGAGCATGGAGGTCATTATGTAACAAAAGTTAGATTAGACCACAAATGGCATATTTTGTTCAGTTCTAGGTGGCACACTAGAGGAAAGATATGATTGCACTAGAGCTGGTGAGGACATTTATTAAGATATCGGCGGGGATGTGGAGGAGACAGGTAGGAGGAGCCTTATAGAGATATACAAATTAATGAGCGGTGTAGATTGGCTGATGGTGGGAAACTTTTCTTCATAACACAAATGTCTCAAAGTCAAACTTCTTTTTCACCAGAATGTAGTTGCAAAGTGGAACACATTGCCTTAATGCATAGTGGAGGCAGGTACTCCGACAACATTTTAAAACTATCTGGATGAGCTCTGAAATGACCAAAGCCAAGAAGATGACGGAGCTAGTGGCCGGTACACACATGGTGGGTTAAAGGGCCTCTTTCTGTGCTGTCTGACTCTGTGAGGCACAAACGAGGAGGAGTGGGGGTGGGGTTAAGGCATTCAGGAGTCCAGATGGAGATCCATCCTTCAAACCTGAGACATGGAGCGGGTTAGTTGGGCTCATGCCGAATGGCTCCTGTTCTCTGTGGTCAATCGTCAGAATAGGGCCACAGGCTGAGGCATCAGAGAGCTGGAGGTATAACGTACCACAGCTTTGTCTATGTCAAATTTTCATCAGGAGAAATAGTCTTTCTCTAATACAATGATTCTACACTTCTAATTTCAAACACTCTGTTGGCATTATCCTATCAGTGGTGTTTCTGGTGTCAGGTAATGCACTGTGGGATATTAAATGATGGCAGGACATATACAGTAAATGACAGGGAGCTGAGGTGAGCTGATGTGTCGAGAATCTTGGGGTTCATAGTTCTCTGAAAATTGCGATGCCTATGGATATAGCAGTGAAGGCAGCATTTGGCATGTTTGCACACAGAGCCCTAGGCACTAACTTGGACACTTCGAATGTCAGAGCGCAGCTGAACAAAACGCTGATTAAACCGTGGATGACTGGCAGAGTTGGGGAGAGCGAGGAAGGTTGTCAAAGAATTTAGCAAGTTTCAGATCATTTGGAAATGTGCGCTGATAAATTGCAGGTGGAGTTTAATCTGGGCAAGAATGAGGTGTTGCACTTCAGGAGGACCTATGTAAGGGGTAAGTATACAGAAAATTAGAGAATCCCGAGAGGCAATGATGTACAGAGGAAGTTGGCGTGCAAGTCCGTAGCTCCCCGAATGTGGCAAAACAAGGAGATGGGAAGGTAAAGAAAGTTCATTTGTCAGTTGCCGTGTAGAGTATAAAAGTTGGGAAGTCATGTTCCAGCTGTGATAGGCTATAGTTCGGTCACGTTTTTAATATTGTCTGCAGTTCTGGTTGCTATCCTACAGGAAGGATGTGGAAGCTTTGGAGAAGGTTCACTGGAGGTTCACCTGGATATTGCCTCGATTAGAGAGCATTAAGGGGCTGTCCCACTGCGGCGACCTCATCCGTGAGTGAAGAAGAGTGTCTTCGACCTTCAAGCTCGAGGGCACTCGCCTGGAAAACCTCGAGCTGGATCGACCGTCCGCGTTGAAACCGCGAGCTGGATCGACCAACCGCACACACACACACACACACACATCGTAAAGGGGGGGCCCCAGGAAAAGTGGGGGAGCGCTGTCTGAAATTCACACCCACGATGAAGAGGAAGGTTAAAGACGGCTGCGCAGTGTAAGGTAAGTCCTTTAGAGAGCGCGGAGAGGTGGGCGGGGGGGGGGGGGGGGGGGGGGGGGAGAGAAGGGGAGAGAAGGGGAGAGAAGGGGAGAGAAGGGGAGAGAAGGGGAGAGAAGGGGGGTAGAAGGAGTGGAGACACTTTTATGAAGTGTAATAAAGTTTAGCGGGCATTTTACCTACCGGTCGGTTTTCCGTGGTCAATGAGCCAATCAAAATGCCTGGTCAGCGAAGGAAATTGCCTATGGCTGTCCTCGACTGCCTGTGACTAAATAGCGACCCCACTCCACTGCACAACGAGTTAAAAAGAACCATGCCGACCAAATTTTACTCCGTAAAATTTTTCAACATGCTGAAAATGTTTCCGCGACCTAGCTGAGGCCGCGAATATTTGGAAACTTCCCTCGAGCATGAAGGAGAGTTCCAGTGACCTCATAGGACTTCCCAGGACCTCGTGTCGACCATGCTGCGAGTTTGGGTCGAGGACAAACTCGTCTAAACTTGCAGATTAGGTCGCCGCAGTGGGACAGCCCCTTTCGCTATAAGGAGAGGGTGGATAAAAACTAGGTGACGTGATGGAAGTAATAAATTAGGAGAGCATGGTCATACTAATTTTCCCAGGGTGGAGGACATAATTTTTAGATAAGAGGGGAAAAGTTTAAAGGGCAGCGATATGGCAAGTTTTCTTTTTTCTGAGAGTGATAGGTGCCTGGAACAGGTTGTGGTAGAAGTAGATATGATGGCAATGTTTAATAGGCATTTAGACGGACACATGAGTAGATATTGACCATGTTCAGATCCATATTTAAACAGTGCATGTGCAGTTTAAATTGGCATCATGTTTGGCAAAGACATCATGGGCTAATTGCCATGTTTCTGTAGTAGACTATTCTATGGTCTGTTAGGAAGAATGCCTTAGGGTGTTGCCTGGATTGGAGGTCTATTGTTACAAGGACAGATTGGATACACTGGGTTCGTTCTCATTGGTATGCATGAGGGATGACCTAAGAGAGGAATATAGGATTACGATGGGGCACTGATGGCATTAACTGCTTCCATTGTTCATCAATCGATGAATTTTTCAACCATATTTACTGATCTACCTTACTTGCTCAGATTCATAATTGGTTTCCATTAAATTTAATACATTAAAGTATCAGTGATCTGTGCCTCTTCTGAATTGGATACAAAATTATATTATACCACTATCATTTACAATGATAATTAACGTTAATTTTTCTCACTACAGGTGCTGTCTGACCTGCAGAGTATATAGAAACATAGAAAATAGGTGCAGGAGTAGGCCATTCGGCCCTTCGAGCCTGCACCGCCATTCAATATGATCATGGCTGATCATCCAACTCAGTATCCTGTACCTGCCTTCTCTCCATACCCCCTGATCCCTTTAGCCACAAGGGCCACATCTAACTCCCTCTTAAATATAGCCAATGAACTGGCCTCAACTACCTTCTGCGGGAGAGAATTCCACAAATTCACCACTCTCTGTGTGAAAAAAGTTTTCCTCATCTCGGTCCTAAAAGATTTCCCCTTTATCCTTAAACTGTGACCCCTTGTTCTGGACTTCCCCAACATCGGGAACAATCTTCCTGCATCTAGCCTGTCCAACCCCTTAAGAATTTTGTACGTTTCTATAAGATCCTCCCTCAATCTTCTAAATTCTAGCGAGTACAAACCGAGTCTATCCAGTCTTTCTTCATATCCAACATTTTCAAAATTACCAATATCAGTAGCTTTTTGCATTTAAAAAAGAATGGACCAGGGTAGCCTAAATCTAATTTGTTCCATGAAATCCCAGGAGTTAGGGTGGCCAGAAGTCTAGTTTGCTAGAAGGGCACAGAGTAACATTAGGACAGTGCATTTATACATGACTATATAGAGTCATTATAGAAGGAAGGGACTGGTGATGAAAAGGAGAATTAAGAGCAAAGAACTACTGAGCAGATTTACAAGAAAACTGGCTCAAATGCAAACTACGTTTATGTCTTGGTTCCAAATTTAAGTCATGGTGTGGCATGAACCCATGCTCCCTTGCATCCTATCCAGTGCCCTGGTCCAGATGACTTTGGAGCCTCTCCCTGATACTAGTTTGACATCTTTCTGGTTCAACCTTCTCCAATTCATAGTCTCCAACTACTTTCAGAGACGCTGATGCCTTCTTGCATGTAAGCATAGAAACAAGGAATCACAGATGTTGGAACCTTGAATAAAAAAATAGAGTGTTGAATGAACTCAGTGGGTCAGATGGCATCTGTGAAGGGAAATGGACAGGTGAAATTATACGCCGGGACTCTTCATGAGACTGATTAGCGTCAGGAGGTAATAAAGCTGGAAATTAGAGTTGGGGCTGGGATAAAGCACCCGCTGAGTTTCTCTAGCATTTTTGTGTACCTTCGATTTTCCAGCATCTGCAGTTCCTTCTTAAACACGTGATAAATGGATCTAGATGAGGAGAGTGGGGGGGGGGGGGGATTGACAGATGAGTGGAATAAGCGATAAAGGCAAGTGGTTAAAGGGAACAAAGGGTATTAGGAAGGAAAGAAAAGGAGAAGTGAAATGTAATGCCGGGGAAGGGATATGGGTAGAAGGGGATAAGAGAAAGAGGGGAAATAAAAGGTAAATGTGGGACTCAGGAATGGGAGATGAGTGTACAAAGCAGAGGAAAGGAAAATAGTTTTCTATCCTTGGTCTCTCCCATTGCCAGAGTGAGGGCACATGCAAACTGGAAGAACAGCACCAAATATCCTGTTGGGTACCTGACAACCCAATGGTTGAATTCTTCAATTTAAAGTAATACCCCCCTCATCCCATTCTCTTTCCCTTGCCCTCATCACCCCAGTGCACATATTTCTCCTACCCCAGTCACCCTACTACTTCACACGCTCATCTGGCACCCCCATCCACATTTCCCTGTATCCCCTCTCTTACCCTCTAACCCACCCACCAACCCTACCGCCCCTTAAGTCATATCCCTCCCTCTGGATTTTTATTTCACTCCTCCTCGTCTTTCCTATCTGACGTGCTTTTGTCAGCGGGATTTAAATCAGTTGCAGATTAGAGGGCGGAGAAATGGCACGAGGGGTTCAATCTGAGCAAATGTGAGGTTTTCAACTTCTAGAAGTTGAATCTAAAAGGGCAGTAGACAGTTAATGGCAAGACATTTAATTACATTAATATACAGAGGGATATTGTGGTCCAAGTCCATGGCAACACAAGTAAATAAGACTATAGTGTGCTTGCCCTCATCGTTCAGGGCATTGAGTATACAACACATTGCAGCCATATAAAACTTCAGTAAGGCCATGTTCGGAGTATTGTATGCAGTTACGGTTGCTTCTTTACAAAAAGGGTATGAAAGCTTTGGAGAGGTTTACTAGAATGGTGTAGGAAAGAACTGCAGATGCTGGTTTAAATCGAAGGTAGACACAAAATGCTGGAGCAATTCAGCGGGACAGGCAGCATCTCTGGAGAGAAGGAATGGGTGATGTTTCAGGTGGAGACCCTTCTTCAGACTGAATTAGATGGTGCCGGGATTAGATGGTACTAACTATAAGGAGAGGTCGGACAAACTTGGATTGTTTTCTGTGGAGCGTTAGAGGCTGAGGGGAGACCTGATGGAAGTATATAAAATGATGTGAGGCATAGATACAGTCAAAACCTTTCTCCTAGGATAGAAACGTTAAAGACTTGAGGATATAACTTTAAAGTCAAAAGGGGGAAAGTTTAAAGGGGAGGTGAGGGGCAAGTTTTTTACGCATAGAGTGGTGGGTGCCTAAAACCCGCTGGCAGTGGTGGTGATGAAAGCGGGTAAGATGGTGTATTTAAGAGTTTTTTAGACAGGCACATGGATATGCAGGGAATGGAGGGATATGGTTCTCATGCAGGCAGAGGAGATTAGTTTAATGGACATTGTGGGCCAAATGACCTGTCCCTGTGCTGTACTGTGCTGGAAATGTAAGCATATAAGTGTCAAAGTTATAATGCATTCACATCAAGCAACATTGAGGCCTCAGCAGGATTATTATGGAGCAGCCTTCATGGAATAATCAAAAATAAAATGAATCATTACTTCAAAAAACCTACTAAGGGAAGCCCACTTGGAAAAATATGATCAGAAATAGATTCATTCAATATTAACAGAAGGGATATTATCTGCAAGGTAAAGACGGGAATATGAAGGGCAAGGTAAAAGTTGAGGTTGTGCCTTTGACTGAGAGCTCTTTCAGAAACTGTTGAAAAGAAACCCACTGATGCCCCATAGTATCAACGATTGGCAACTCAGTGAGCAGTATAAATCCTGCTGAATTAGATAGCTAGTTCAGTCAGATGGTGAGAGAAAGCAAAGTGTAAGCATGGAGCATGTTGCAGGCAAGGTTGCATTCAGCAATGATTCAGCAGGGATGATTCAAATTACAATGAACCAGGCACTATGCAATGACATGAGAAGCGAAGCATACTAATGAGTAGTTTTGCTGATGAGGGGCGAGGCGCAGGAATGGGGAAATGGGACCTAAAGCAATCTGGATCAGCCAACTATAAATTGAGGTCTCCGAGTGGACTTGTGCCATTCTCCTGCTCATACTACCAAACCATTGCAGGCAGACAGACCATCCTCCTCCTGTTTCTTATTTTCTCACCTTTTCTCCTTAAGGTGCTGACTCCAGTTTCAGTACAGATCCAAGGGTACTGGGCACCTTCCAGTACCTCGCTCATTTGGCCATTCTTCGTGTGTGAGCCTAGGCAGTGAGCACAGACAGTCAATGTTGGCAGACTATTTGAATGTGGAAGGCATCACGGCCAACCACGACCATCTCCTCATCTAAGCCCACACACATGCTGACGAATAGAAAGACGTGTATCCAATTGTCCATGGGAACACTGCAGCAATAGCAAGCAGGGTCTGACAAGTTCTGGCCTGTAGTCTCACTGGCGAGGCTGGAGATAGCTGATACACCCACCCTCTAACAACAATGTTCCTTGTAGAGAATGTGATCATGCAGCACAGAATGGTACAGCACAGGAGGAGGCCAGTCAACTCACAGTGTCTGTTATGTCTTAGAATAAAGTTATGAAATTAGCTCCAAAGCCCCTACTAACCTGTCAGCTCCTAATTAATACCCTCAGATCTGCACCACATTACCCCTCACTAAACCACAATCCTTCAAATGTTTTCCATTCACATATCTAACCAATTCTTATTGGGTAATAGCCAGCTTATTGAATTCACAATTGAATTACATTTGTTTCAGCCACCCTTTCCTATGTTACAAGTGTGGCACCTCAAAGCACCCCACTGACTGCGATGTTTCTGTAGTGTCCTGAGGGGATGTGATAGCTGCCTTATAAATGCACCTCTAGTTTTCTTTCCTGTGAATGACGTTTTACAGATTACAACGATTCTTTAAAAACCATATCCTCCTGGAGCCTCAGAACCTTCTTCAAACAGTAAAGACTCAGAATAGCAGCACAATGAATGCCTTCAATGTGGCAAGGTAGGGTACAATACTTCATGGGAGAGTTGCCAGATTTGACAATGAATGAGGTGAACAGGTATTCATGCAGATGATCGAAAGCTTCACCAAAGACCTTCTAAAAAGAAAAAGGTGAAACAGAAGGCAGATGGGATTCAGGGGAGAATTCTAGAAGCTTAGGGCCTTGTTAACTGAAGGCACCGCCACCAATGGAGGAATGATTGCTTTCAGGAGACGAGAATCACAGACGTGCAAATTTCCTGTCAGGATCTAACGCTGATGAGAAATCCACAGATATAGAAGAACGTGGCTTGAAGGTATCTCTGTTAAAAAAAAATGCCACTGCCCAACTGGATGGTAATGTCTATCACCAGGAATGGAGTGAGGTAGGGGGAAGGAAGGGATGGTGAATGTGAGCCAGGGTGCGGCACAAGTGCCTCAGATGACTTAACAATAACTATTTAAACATCAGCAATTAAAACCACTGATTCTAAAATGCTGGCAGCCTGCTTGATCAGACCCCCCAACTATGGAGACATTTAAGTCATCAGTAAAAAGCACGATCTTCATGATTACTTCCACAGTGTTTGCCGTGGAATCAGAGTGATATGGTCATACAGCACAGACACAGACTCTCCAGCCCACCATGTCCCGCTTCAATTCAACTTTGTAACACAGAGCCAGCCCAATGCTAGCCTTTAGAGCCAACTTCACTGCAAAAATAAAAACAGAAGATGCTGGAAAACCCATCAGGTTTCAGGTCTGCAACCTTTGTCAGAACTGGGGAAGTGAGAGAGGCATGTTAGTTTTGGTAGAAGATAGTAGAGGAATATATAGAATGAAGGGATGGTCTGAGATCGGATTAGTGAAAATGGTTTAATGGCAGCAGTAACCAGCACATTAAACTTCTTGGTCTGTGCAATCTGTTGTTAATGATAAACTGTTGGGACCTGCCCGAGAGGCTAGATTGAGAGGACCTTAAGAGGATGATCTTAATGGATGATTAATTGAGAGGATGATCTTAATCATAGAAGTCTAGCCTATTGGGAAAACCCCACCACGTTACCAATAACAACACATTACCTCTCAAGGCAGCTTAATGTGAACATTGTTTTGTTAAGGAAATTCATGCTTGAAGAAGTGTTGTGTGCTGGAAATCGGAGAGATTTCCTTAAAGCATTTGTCAAGTTATTGCAGAAAGTAACAGCTCCTGGCGTGGGAGGTAACATGTTGACATGGATTGAATTGCTGACAGGAAACAGAGTAGACACAAATTAATCATTTTATTTCTAAGTCACGTGAGTGACTACGTGAAGAGCCCGCCAGCCTGCATGCGCGCCAATACGTCGACGCATGGCACGAGAGTCAGAGCAGTTCGAAACTGCTCTGGCAGGTAAGCTAATATTGTTTTCAGGAACGGGCCGCTGCGGTACAGCGGGCCCGGAGCAGCTGACGGGCGTAGCCTGTGCGGCTGCCACCGTTGGAGCTCTGAACGGGAGCAGGCGGCCGGATTTGTAAGGAGCTGGGATACGATATTGCGGCTACCGGCGCGGCCAGGTCAGCGATCGCTGCAAAAGATTAGCAGCAGCCGGTGGGTTTAAAAATAGCCACGGCCTGGACAGTGACCGCCAGGTTAGCTCAGCTGCCGGGTCAGTATTTACTGTGGGGGGTTTCCGCAGCATAGCATACGCTGTAGAGCAGCATATAGTGTACGCTCTATTTATAGGGCGGCTATAAATAGGGCTGGCAGGTTTTTTAATAGCGGTTGCTGCTCGGTCACGTAGAGAAAGGATACAAAGCACATTTATTATCACATGCACCAAATGGTGTAGTGAAATTTGACTTGCCATTACAGCACAGAATGGGGCTCCACTGGAGCAGTCGGCTGTTCGGAGCATCTTACAGGCAATGCCTGTACAAGATTAATGCTCCGTAAGGGAGTCAGCCAGAGGCCTGAGGAGGCAATGCCTAGTTCAGGGTTGCATTTTATTTCCTCCCCTAAGAAACTCCATTGAGGCTCCAGAAAGCTTAGGAAGCCTTTTTTGAGCTGTGTCTATCAGACACCTGTGGGAGCAACACCTGGTTCAGGGTTGCGTCATGATAATTTCCGCTCAGTAGAGGGGACTGTCGGAGAGACTTTCATAAGAGACTCCAACTATGTGGATATCGATAGAGCAGTCAAATCTCTGATATAATGGGGATATGCTTCTTTTTAATCATATGAACAAACTATGCTCGTGTACCGGAGGCATTAACAGGCGGCTCCAGCCATTTGCCTGTGACAACACCTGGTAGGGTTGCAATATTTCTCCCACTCTGTCGAGGGGAATATCGGAAAGAGGTGACTCCGATTATGATGCCGGCTCATCCAGGTCATATGGGGGCCAGAGGCCTGAGGTAGCAACACCTTTCCTCCCCTGAAATACTCCATTGAGGCTCCAGAAGGGAGCAAGGACTCGGAGTCACTAGCAGGTGCAACCTGTCTGGTAAGTACAATAAATAATTATGATTTATACCGACAGCAGAGGACCGCGGCAGTGCGGAAAGCCGACGGCCACTTCGGAGTCGCTGGCAGCGCCAGTCTGCACAGCTAGTTCCGATTCGGCTCCTAGAGGGAGCAGCTTGGCAACCCCGAGTCGGGGCAAAGCCAAAGCCAAGTCTGTGAGACAAGTCCTGTCGGACGATTCAGGACAAGAGGATTCTGTCCCCACATCTATGGCAGATGTGATTGGCCGTTTGTCTAAATTGGAACATCTGATGGATCAGATGGTGGCACAAAATATGCTCTGTGGTATGGAGGCATGCACAGGCAGTTTAAGTCATACGCCTGTGGCAACACCTGGTTCAGGGTTGCAGTATTTCACCCACTCTGTCAAGGGGAGTGTCAGAGATCAGTATGGAGCTGACTCCGAACATGAGTATGTGCCTGAATCCCATGCTTTAAGGCATGATGTACGAGAGTCGCATAAGGAAGAGCTGTCTGCTCTTGCCTCTAAATTTGCTGTTCCCTCTGGGACGGGCAAGCCACTACAAGAGGAGTTGGCCAGCAGCATCAGGTACCTAACATCAGACCAGCTGAAGGAATGGCAAGCATGGGGCTGAAGATGTGGTCAGACAGGGCCTGAAAATGGAGCTTCGCTGAAGCTCCAACAAGCAGGTCGACCCGGATTCAGAGGTGCTGGCAGGTAAGGTCTCTTTATTAACCTCCGTAAAACTCCAAAATGGAGCAGTCTGTCGGCCCAGGTTTGAGTTTACTGGCAGCACGGGCTGTCTAGTATCTTTTCACTGTCTCTGGAGAAGATCAGGTTGATGCAGAGACATTGGCAGGGTGCCTTGCATAGTAACTTCTGTAAGTTCCAAGTAGGAACAGCTTGGTTACCCTGGTTCAGGGTAGACAATCTTGGAACTGACTGGCCATATGGATCATATTGCCCACGGAAGCACTGCCTCAACATCTGTGATTGAGGTTATCAGACTGCTCAGTAAAGTTAAATAGTTGAAGTCTCCCTCAACACATGTTTACATTTCTGCTCAGTTAGTGGAGTTGCCAATTCATTGGAAACATCATTGCCATCCTCTCTGGGATAGGTAGCTACCAGCAGGAAGCCGGTCTGGCATATAGTATTTTTATCTGACCTGCAGGTTCATGTTGTGAATCAAAAATGTATATATAATAATCTGTAGGCTCTCAATACCAGTATTCCTGATTGAGTGGCTGGTCGAAGAGATTGTGTTGCGCACACTGGCGACTCAGACAGGTGGTTTCAGTCAGAGGACTGCGAAGCAATTCCTGGTTCAGGCTTGCATTATGCTAATTTCCACTCTGAGGAAGAACGCTGAGGATTCATGGTGACTCTAATAGTCAAGAGTTGACAGGGAACTTGTATTCCCACATCAAGTGGATACTGTGTTTCAGCTCTAGTCATAAGGTTCTGATTATATGTTATCAGCGAAATGTATGAATAACTAGATAATGCATCTTCCGCGGCAAGAGAAGCCAAAATCTTCCGTCCGTACGGTCAATAGGGGAACAGTGGTTCCAAGTGGAATCAGTGACATCTCACAGAGGATGAGTCGTCTGCCCAAGAACAAGAGGGGTATATTTCTGATATTTCTCAAGATTACAGAAACGTGGAGCATGCCAAATCAGGTTAGGATTTGGCTAATCTGATCATGTGTTTGGTTACCCAGTTTGAGATGGATGATTAGCTTTCAGCAATTTATCTGATTCAGAGAATAGATCTTGAAGATGCATACTTTGCCATATCTATACACAAGAGGCACAGATATATCTAGTGTTTTCATAACAAAGTCAGTGGTGGAAGCTAATACTGCCCTACTCAGATCAAAGGGCATTGTGTCATGGAGTTTTTTAGATGACATGCAAAATTTGCAGCTGATAAAACTTAGGGGTTTATCAGTAGATGCATCTTACGATATTAAGGATGAGGCAACATGAAATTTAATAGTGCCAACTTTGCCTATTCATTCAGGCCATGGTAAGGCTGCTGAAGCAGCTCCTATTTACTCGGTCACGAGTGATGGCTGGTGCAGCCTTTTTCTCGGGCAGCTAGCTCTGCACGATTGTATGGGAAGTTTGTGAACAAGATATGTGAGTTACTTTTAAATGGAAGTAACAGAGGTTTGTGTTGTTTACAGTTTGGGCTTAGAGAAGCGATTATGTGATAGCACAATTGACACTGCTTGTGCTGCTTTGTCATTCTCTACAGTCCCATAAATGGGACAATAAATGATTGGTTATTCACCCACTGTTCAAGGTGTCTTTTATATCACCGCTCTAAAAGCCTACACCATCGTAGTGTGCAATGTATATCAGTAAATTATTATGCAGATATTCATCTACTGTATTCCTAATGGGAGCAGTATCTTTTAAGTTGATTATGCTTTTAGCAACTGATTTCAGCACAAAGAACACAGTCTTTACTCTATCTCTGGCTCGGTCTCTGGGCCATAACTGACATTAGGGTAGCTTGTTATGGGAATGATCTCATAAGCTAAATGGGCATGATTGCGTACATTTGGAGTTGACAGCATACCCACCAGAGCGGAGATTGGGGGTGTTATTAGGTATACAGGTACACTGAGCTTGCTAGTACCTATGAGATGAAAAATAGTTTCTTTATTGTTATTTAATAGTCTCTCAAGAGATTGCTGATGGCTCATTAGCAGCCAATAGAATGGATATTTCCCTTTCATCACACAGCAAGAGGCTTACATATTGCGTGTTAAGAAGTTATAAAATTTGGTTGAATATGTCTGGATATTTGCAGATAGAATTCTGAACAGTGTTGCATGAGTTATTGTCTAACTCAAAGTCAATTGGGACTATGGTCCGATTAAGAGCAATGGCCATGTATGCAAGTTAGCATCATGGTATTAATAACCCATGTTTTCTACCATTAATGGTTTATCTGTTTAAGTGATTCACACACATATTGGGTTACTGCATGAAACCACAGAGCTTTGAAATCTTCACGTAGTCACTCACGTGACTTCGAAATAAATTAGAAAGATTAAACGAGAACTTACCGTTTGAAGTTTGATCTTTATTTTATGAGAAGTTGAAGTGAGGGAATACGTGCCCTCCACTCCCAACCCTGATTCTCATAAAAGATCATCCGGTAACTCTAGTGTCGTTAATCTTTCTGTAGTTTAAGGTCTGCAGCTGGTCTGTGGTTTCATACAGTTCTGCTCTGAAGATTGACGCACATGCGGGCTGGCGGGCTCTTCACGTATTCCCTCACTTCAACTTCTCATTAAATAAAGATCAAACTTCAAATGGTAAGTTCTCGTTTAATCTTTCTATTTTCTGGTTGGCAAGGTCTAGTGGGCAGTTTGCCATAAGGATCAATGCTGGTCATTTAAACTTTTTAGAATTTATACCAATTGGATGCTAGCAATGAAGGTATGGTCATTAAATTTGCTGAAAGTGGGTGAGAGCAGAGGTTTGATCTGTAAACTGTAGTACTGCAACCTAGATTGGCAACTATCCCTCTCCACAGATGCTGCCCATCCTGCTAAATGATTCCTACAAAAGAATATAGATAAGTTAGGTGAATAGACAAGGATCGGGCAGAAAGAGCATTAAAAATACAGGTGACCTTGTATAAGTATTGGATGTCATGTTGTAACTGTACAAAACATGAGACTAAAGGTGGAATATTATGTACATTTCTGGTTGTCAAATTACAGGAAGGATGCAGTAGTATGAGAGAGCCTGCACAAGAGATTTATTGGGATGTTGTCTGGAATATCAATGATTTTTTTATAAGAATGCATGAGGCATGATTAATAAGTTTGCAGATGACAGTAAAATAGGTGGTATCATAGACAGTGAAGACGGTTATTAAGAATTACAGCAGGATCTCTCCCCGCTGGGGAAGTATGTTGAAGAATGGCAAATGGTGTTTCAGATAAATGTGAGCTGTTACATTTTGGGAAGTCAAACTAGGGCAGGAGCTTCACAGAGGAACCCTAGCGATTGTTATAGTACCTTGAAAGATAGGGTGGTGAAGAAAGCTTTTGGCATGCCGGCCTTTATCTGTTAGGGAATTTAGTACAGAAGTCAGAACGTTATGTTACAGTTGTACAAGACATTGGCGAGGCTGCACTTGGAGTATTGTGCTTTTGCTTTTGGTATAGGAGAGATGCCATTAAGCAGTATAAAATGTTGAGAAGACTTACAAGGAGTTGCCAAAACAGCATGAGCTAGAGGGAGAGGTTATGCAGGCTAGGACTTTATTCCTTGGCGCACAGGTGGCAGAAGGGTGATTTTATAGAGATGTATAAAATCATGAGGGGTAATCTTATAGGAGTATATAAAATCATAAGGGACATGGATAAGGTGAATGCACCTCATCTTTTGCGAAGGGTACAAGCATAGGTTTAAGGTGAGAGGGGAAAGATTTAATTGGAACCCGAGGATACTTGGATAGGAAAGGAGTAGATGGACATGGGTCTAATGAGGGCAAATGGGATCAGCACAGATAGGCATCATAGTCAGCATGGACAAGGTAGGTTGACGGGGCCCATTTCTGTAATTCTATGGTTCTACAAGGAAATCATCCATTTTGGCAGGAAAAGTAAAATAGAATGTTATCTTAATGGTGAGAGATTGTAGAGGGATCTGGGTATCATAATGCATGCTTTGTAAGAGATGAGAAGGCACTGATAGCATATGATGAGGAGTGCTAGCAGGATGTTACTGTCTATTGTGAGCGGAATTCAGTAAAGTAGGGAGGTTATACTTCAATAGTATAGGACATTTGTGAGAATACATCTGGAGTATTGTGCACATTACCAGTCTCACAGAATCATGGAATCATGCAGAAACAGGCCATTCGGCCCAACTCTTACATTTCCATCAGTAGGCACTCTTCTGTATGAATCCTTTCAGCCAATACTCAATGCTATGCCTAAACAATTGTCCAACACATATTAAACGAGATACTTCTTAAATGCTGTCAGTGTCTGAGTTTCAACCACTCTTGTGGACAGTGCATTTCAGGTACTTACCACTCACTGTGTGAAGAAGGTTCTCCTCATATACCCCTATAAACCTATGTCCCTTCATTTTATCTATGTTAAATACAGGGAAAGGGTTTCTGCGATCTACCCTTATCTATACCCCTCATGACGTAATCCCCTCCTTCACTTCCAGGAGAACACACCCAGCTTTGCCAGTCTCTCCTCATAAATTAACTGCTCCATCCCAGGCAACAGCCAGGTGAATTTTCTCTGTACCCTCTCCAGCGCTATCACATCCCTCTTGTACATTGGTGCCCAGAACCACATGCAGTTCTCCAGCTGAGGCCTGACTAACATTTTATAAAGTTGAAGCATAACCACCCAAGAATGTTACCACCCATGAAGACCAGCAATCCATATTGACTTTGTAACCACATTGTCAACCTAGACTTATGTTTCAATGTTGTTCTGTTCTTCAATACTCGCTGGGACCCAATCATTCATGATGTATGTCCAAACCTTGCTGATGCTCCCAAAATGCATCACCTCACGTTTATCTATATTAAGTTCCATCTGCCAATTCTCAGATCATTTCACCAACATCTTGATATCTATCTGAAACCTACCACAATTAAAACAACTCTGCAGAGGGGCTGGGCACTGATCCTTGCAGGGCAACATTAGTCTCAGCCATCCAATTGCAAAAGTAACCTTTAACTATCTCTCTGTCTCCTATTGTCAAGTCAGTTTTGGATCCAGTTCGCTGGTTTGCCATGCATCTCTTAGCCCCAATCTTTTGGAACCAATTTTCCATATGGGCTCTTGTCAAAGGCCTTACTAAAGTCCATGTTCATTATATTTACTACCCTACTTTAATTGATACTTTGTTTCCTCTTTAAAGAATTCACTCAAATTGATGAGACTGGGTATGCCCTTGGCAAATACATATTTGCAGACTCTTATTGTCTCTACTTTACCACAGGATCATTAATTCTCTCCCACAGATTTTTCTCTTGGTTCTTCACTCCCACTGATGTTGGACTGATAGGTGTACAGTTGCCAGGCTTTACACTGCTGCATTTCTTGTTCTCCAGTCAAACGGTACTTTATTTGTGTCCAGTGCAAATGTAAAAATCTCAGCCAGAGCAACACCAATCACGTTCCTTGCCTCATGTAGCTGCTCAGGATAGATCCCATCCAAACCTGGGGATTATTCCACCTTTAAGGATGCTAAGGACATTGAGTCCCTCCTCTACATCTATGAAGACCTGCATTTGACTGTCACCTACTCTTTCAGTGAATTCTCTAACTACAGGATGTATACTTTATGAATACCAGTGAGAGTATAACTTCCGGCCTCATGCCCAGATTGCCCCTGTTGTCCCTAAAGGGTTTTACTTTTACACTGGTTATGTTAAATATATGCCCTTAATATGCTTGTAGGACTACTGTGGATTTAGCTTAATCTTGTCGGCCTGTGATTTATTTTTGTGAGCTCTTTTAACCATCCCAATTTCATTTTTAAGCAACTCCCTTCACTTTTTATACTTTGATGTATCTCCCCTGTTATTAGTTTCTATACCTGTTGTATGTTTCCCTTTTCCTCTTTATCCAACCCTAAAAATCCCTCAACATCCAGGATTCTTCTTACCACTTTTACTATTATGGAAACATGGTTTACCTTTAACTCTTGCTATTTCGCCTTTGAATACTTATCGCTGTGGAGATGTAGACCTACCTGCATGTAGGTGCTCCCAGTTTATCTTTGCCAGGTCCTCCCTTATGTTAATACAATTGGCCTTCCCCAATTTAAGACCTTTATTACTGGTCCAACCAGATCCTTTTCCCTAACCATTAAAATATATAGACTTATGATCACTTTCTCCAAAATAATCCCCCATTGACACTCCCTTTATTTGACCAGCTACATTTTGCAAGATAAGGTCCAAGATAACCTCTTCCCTCAATGGTCTATCTATATACTGCATCAAAAAGTTACACTCCAAAATTTCAGCCCCCTCTGAGCCTTCAAAGCTGAGCCCATCCCAGTTAATATTTTGGAAATAGTACAATAACTTCAGTGAAAACCCTATTTTTATTGCATTTCTCTAATATCTGTTCTTCTACCACCTGTTATTTAATATTTGGGAAATAGTACAATTAGCAGTAAAAACCCATATTTTTATTGCATTTTTCTAATATCTGCCTACTTTATCTGTTCTTCTACCTCCTGTTGACTGTCCTGTCGGGAGAGCACTAAAACACTCACAGCAAAGTGACAACAACCTTTTTGTTTCTAATCTCTGTCCATTTGAGAGTCTTCCAGGATATCTTCTCTCATTGCAGAAGCAATGCAATCTTTGACCTTCTCCCTTTATTTCCTTATTTAAGGAAGGTTCGTATTGCATTGGAAACTGCCCATAGTTAGCTAGTCAAACATCTGGCCCAGATTACATTACCAACATCAATTTCAATTTGTGGCATACCAGCCAGGAATTCAGGCAACAACTCTAGCAAAGCATATTCCTTGCAGAAATGACGACTGAGAGGTAAGAATGCTGCCGTTAGATAAAATGCTGCAGATGATTCTTCTTTCTTTCATTAAATGTCTTAACTCTACATGGCATGGAGCCTCATCAGAGAGGAATGCAGTATTCACTTCTCATTACTCTTCCCTGAGCCTGCTGTTCAACCTTGCAAGGCTGCCTGATGGGTATGGAACATCATTACATTATTTCTTTACCAATCTAAATTTGAGAAGACAAAATTCATTGTGAAATGTTAATGTTATGGTTCAATGCACAAGCAAAAGCACTGCAGCATGATGCCTAAAGATGACTAAATGTGGTAGGTGTACTGTGGAAGGTCAGTCTTCAGAGCTCATCTGATAATACACTGATTTTTGATCACGATTTAAAACTATTTAATTCCCAATAAAATTATTAAATGTCCCATAATGAACAAAAGACTAACAGGATGGTCTAAAGCAGTAGAGCTCAGTCTGTGTGGGTTGGTTGACTCCTGTGCCTGCTGAAGTTAATAATTAAACTCTGGGTACAGAGGCTTTATCTTTATGCTGCTCTGAAGATGTGAAGTGGCTTAATTTACACTCCGCTGCCATTGAAATGTTACGTAAGTGGAATAGAACAGTTCAAATATTCATAAACATGAAAGTAATTCTTCCCTATGGATAAATTACATGAGACTTCCCTTCTTGTATTCTTGGATCTTGGTCCTCCAAAAATATTCCAAATGGAATTAAAACTGGCTTCCATGTCACTTAACCAGTGATTGATACTGGGGCCTTACTCAATATTATGTACAAGTTCTGTTTCAGTGTTATGGGCCTGTCCCACTTAGGCGATATTTCAGCGGACTGCCAGCGACTGGCAAGTTGCCGGCAGTCGCCTGAAAAACCGGCAACTGGAACGGCGACTGTCAGAGTGGAACACACACAAACACATCGCTTCCTTCATCAGCCCGTTATGCAGGCAGGGAACAGGGCAAGCGGGGGGAGCGCTGTCTAAAAAATTCACACGGTGCAAAGCCAAGGTGAAACAGACACACACCGCGATGAACAGGAAGGTTGGCGCTGTAAAAAGATGGCTAAAGCACAATGTACGGTAAGTCCTTTAGAAGAGGGGGGGAGAGTGGGGAGAAGAGGGGAGAAGGAGTGGAGACAACCTTTAAGAAGCCAGAGATACACGGCTGTGAAGCTCAGCGGACATTAACATTACTGGTCGATTATCCTTGGTTCTGAAAACTACTGCTTACCTTTTTTTTCCCAATGAAATTTACTGGTCAGCACTGGCTACAACCGACGAGAACCTCCGAGAACCTTCGACCTCCTGGCAACCAATTAGGACCTCCTGGCGACCCACCTACGGCTTGAAAATTATTTCTACTCTCCATGGTGGCTTAATTCTAGTCGCCGCTAATTTTTCAACATGTTGGAAAATATGTTGAAAAATTCACGGCAACCATTATGAGGCCGCGACTAGTTCCCACGACCATGAAGGCGACTCCCCGGCAACCACCTGCAAACATGTGGCGACCATGTGGCGACTGCATAGTCTCCTGCAGTCGCCTAAAAAGGCGCCTAAGTGGGACAGGCCCATAAGGAATAAAACATCATGAGTTACAGTACGACTGCTCAAACCCTTTGTCTCTGATGGATGAGATGGAAAATGGTGATGCATGGGTGCACAGGCATAAACACTCACCAGTCTGGCTGAGCTGTGATGTGCTCCTGCTCCTCCTCGTCAAGCCGACAATGGCCACCATTTTTGCACCCAAACTCGATCTTCTTTTCTTGCCCCCTGTTCCTACTGTCCCCACAGCAGTGTCCGACTGACTGCCGTCGTTATTGTCCAGACTATACATCTCCTCACTTACACTTGTGCTCTTCATAATATTTCTCCCCGAGGTCCCCATCTGCCTGCTTTGCATTTTAGAGGTAAATGCACTTTTTTTCCACAACCAATTTCACCATGGGAAAACATGAAAAGGGAAGAAAAGAGATTAAAAAGTAAATTGGCACACTCCCTTCAAGCATAATTCTATTGGTAACATTTCCAATTGCTATACCTAACTGCAGTATCTCTTATTAGAATGATTCAGTGAGCTTTAACTGAAATCCATAATGAAACTGGTAGGCACAATAAATCACCTCTAAATGAAGCAGAGATTTCCCAGAATGGCACAAAGTCGCTTATTAAACAAGTCCCAGGTTCTAGCCCAAATTCCAGAGGAAGATAGATTCCAAAGGGAGTAAGGGGCAACCGTGGCTGACAAGGGAAGTCAGGGACAGTATAAAAATAAAAGAGAACTATAACATAGCAAAGATGAGCGGGAAGCCAGAGGACTGGGTAACTTTTAAACAGAAGATAACTAAAAAGGCAATACGGGGAGAAAAGATGAGGTACGAAGGTACCTCGTACCAGCCAAGAATATAAAGGAGGATAGTAAAAGCTTATTTAGGTATGTGAAGAGGAAAAAATTAGTTAAGACTAAAACTGGACCCTTGAAGACTGAAAAGGGCGAATTTATTATGGGGAACAAGGAAATGGCAGACATGTTAAACAAGTACTTTGGATCATTCTTCACTAAGGAGGACACAAACAATCAATCCTGATGTACTAGTGGCCAGAGGATCTAGGGTTACGGAGGAACTGAAGGAAATTCACATTAGGCAGTAAATGGTGTTGGGTAGACTGATGGGACTGAAGGCTGATAAATCCACAGGGCCTGATGGTCTGCATCCCAGGGAACTTAAAGAAGTGGCTTTAGAAATCGTGGACCCATTGGTGATCATCAATCCAGAACTAGGGGCCACAGTTTAAGAATAAGGGGTAAGATCTTGTGAGTCTGTGGAATTATCTGCCTCAGAAGGCGGAGGAGGCTGGTTCTCTAGATGCTTTCAAGAAAGAGTTAGATAGAGCTCTTAGAGATAGTGGAGTCAGGGGATATGGGGAGAAGGCAGGTACGAGGTACTGATTGTGGATGATCAGCCATGATCACATTGAATGACGGTGCTGGCTCGAAGGGCCGAATGGCCTACTACTGCACCTATTGTCTATTGTCTAAATCAGCAGTGAATTAGGTGGCCAGTGGCTTTGCCAGGATTTGAAAAAGAGTAAAATATTTGATCTAGACCACCATAAATTGTGCCCAGTAGATACTTAGTTGATGGGCGAGATTGGGTCTAGTGATATTCCTTCTGTTGGAACAAAATGCCAAGAGATGGCCAAGACCTGAAGACTGCCAACAGCAGGCTGGAAAGGGAGAGAATCTTAGTTATGACATGAGAATAGCTGCTACTGGAAGCTCTGGGATGCTCGTCAGCTTTAATCAGATTGCTCTAACGTCTTTATCTTTTGCTCATCAGGGGATCGATAAAGAGACCATTGACCACATGCAAATGTACACTGAACCCGGTATCAAAGAATAATTGGGCAGAAAATCAATTTGGTGGAGCAGTGTTCAAGAATCCTGACAGAAAGAAAACTGACAAAATGTTAACTGTGCTTCATTATTTGTGCAGTGTGGCCCAGAAAATCTTGCAAAATAAATTAGTTTGGTTCAAACTGGTATGGAGACTGAGGTAGACACAAACATGCTGGAGTAACTCAGTGGGTGAGGCAGCATCTCTGGAGAGAATTCCTTCTTTTTAACAAAGCATTTCAGAAGGAATTCTCTCCAGAGATGCTGCCTGACCCGCTGAGTTACTCCAGCATTTTGTGTCTACCTTCGATTTAAACCAGCATCTGCCGTTCTTTCCTACACATGGAGTCTAAGGTGCTCAATTGGAGATGCATTCTGTGATTTACTTTAATAAACTGATAAAATGGAAAGTCATATGATATGTATTCATAAAAAGCAACAGAGAACAAACAGAGTCATTGTCAGGCAACAAATATGTAATAAAGTTGATGTAACCCCCTGATCCCTCCTTGTAGCAGACACCACTTCATTAAACACATTCTATTCAGCCATCATTACCATCTGGAAGTTTGTGTCCTGACCTCGTGGCAGGACAAGTGTCCTTCTGCACACTTCAAATAATGATCAAGCCAATGATAGATTCGCAACATGATAAAGTAAAACACAGTCCATCTGCTTGTGTACCTCTGTGAAAGGCCACGAGTCACACATCCATGCACATTCCTCCAGACAAGCTTTTCAGAAATAACAGTTTTATCTCATGCCGTATCATTCTTTTGCTGTTTTCTTCATGAACCCGTTTTCTAGATAGTAAATCTTCTGCCACCGTCAGCTGCTTTCCAACATATAGTCTTTCAAATACACCTATTATGTTGCTACTTTGATCTTTCTCCCCTCAGAGAACAGTGACAGTTTTTACAGCCTCTCCACAAATCGTGCTGAAGATAATTCTTCACCCCAATTAGCATTTTTGGAAATAGATTATTAAATCATATGAACACACAGCTAAAACTTGTTAATTCATTAGAATAAGACAAACTCAGATGAGTTATTGGATGTTCCATGAAGTCTTTGATTTTACGTCGGGGGTCATCATTAACCCGACAAGCTAATGCACAGAGGAGCCCAGATTGTGCTGTGGTGTGCAACAGCAACCTGGGATTTTCACTGAAGAGTAAAGCAGCACGGCATTCATTCAGAGGGGCTCCACAGCACTTGTAAGGCCTGGTTCACTTATCTAGAGCAGACCTATCTGAATGGGGCCAAGGCCATGAAGCCTCTCCACACTGCTTAGTGTCCCCACTATTCCTTCCAACTCACTGAGCCTGCTCATCATCCCACTCCTTTACTTTCCCATCTCTCAGTCTCTGATCAATGCCTGATCTCACAATCAGCAAGCTACAATCTGACAATGCTCCCCGACCAAATGTACCATCCAATGTTGCTGTCCAACATCCAAGTGCCGAGACACTATCCACCAAAGATCCTATAGCGGAGCAAGATAGCTTACTCCTGTGAAATGCAATGGGCTGACGTGTAGTACGCTACGGAGGGGATCTTGGGCATTTTTCCCCACCCATTTTAGTAACCGGAGCCTACCTGACCCGACCCGACTCGCAGTGTAATCAACGTTGCGGGGGAACAGTTTGTGTGTGTGATATAGGGTTAGATTCATAATTCTGTCAGTTCATACTTCTGTTAATTCTTGTCAAGAATAAAATTTGACTCTGGTAATTGTCTTTTTTAATGTTTTTTAAATCATTTCTTTTTAAATGGCTCACAAGCTGTGTTTGAGTTGATTTTGTAGTAAGCGGAACCGACCCGACCCGACTCCCAGTGTAATCAACGTTGTGGGGGAACAGTTTTTGTGCGTGATATAGGGTTAGTTTCATAATTCTGTTAGTTCATACTTCTGTTAATTCTTGTTAAAGAATAAAATGTTTATAAACACACATACATGAATGTGATATAGATGTATATAATCATATAACACACACAATCATATTTCTTCTGATTTTTATATCCAATGATGAACTTTATTTCAGACTAGACAAGGGACATTAAATAATAAACATTGTAAACCTCCCCGCAACTTCACACACACTAGGCCCTATCCCACCCCTCAACTCTCCCCCCCCCCAGGCACTCCCTCGCCTCCCCCCACACTACAATGTCTCCCCCCCATGCCCCTCTCCCCTTCTCCCCGGGCCGCGCACCCCTTCTCCCCGCTGCCCCGGGCCGCACACCCCTTTGCCCCGGGCCGCACACCCCTTTGCCCCGGGCCGCACACCCCGCTGCCCCGGACCCCCTCTCCCCGCTGCCCCAGGCCGCACACCCCTTCTCTCCGGGCCGCACACCCCTTCTCCCCGCTGCCCCGGGCCGCACACCCCTTTGCCCCGGGTCGCACACCCCGCTGCCCCGGACCGCACACCCCTTCTCTCCGGGCCGCACACCCCTTTGCCCCGGGCCGCGCACCCCCTCTCCCCGGGCCGCACACCCCCCTCTCCGCCCAAGTCAAAGACCAAAGCGAAGATACGGGAGCGTTGGCGGAAGCAAAGATCCGATCTTTGGCCGGAAGCAAGATGGCGGAACAAGATGGCGGAACAAGATGGCGGAACAAGATGGCAGAGGCTGGTTGCTAAAATGGGTCCTATAATCACCCATGAATCTGCCCATGGCCGTACTATGCGTTTGCGTGAGAGTAAGCCATCTTGCTCCGCTATAGGATCTTTGCTATCCACTGACCTCTCAGGTTGACCCTCCCCCCAGCAACTCCAGATTGAGTAATAGTCTGACTCTTAGCAATCCACACACAGTGGACACACTGTTTCGTTTAGTTTGGAAATGCCGCATGGAAACAGGCCCTTCAGCCCACAAGAGTGCACGTTGGCCAGCAATCCTGCACACTAACACTATCCTACACACTAGGGACAATTTACAATGATACTAAGCCAATTAACCTACCTGTATGTCTTTGGAGTGTGGGAGGGAACCAGAGATCCTGGAGAAAACCCTCGCAGGTCATGCGGAGATCGTACAAGCTCTTTACAGACAGCGCCCGCAGGATCAAACTGTCAGGATCGAACCCGGGTCTTTGGCGCTATAAGCCAGCAACTCTACCGCTGTCCACCATGCCGCACACTGATGCAGGCCTGATTCATCTGGTCATCTTCATGCCTCTGTCCACTGAGCCCAACCACACCCCTGCTACCTGTAACTCAACCTTCCTCACCCTACTGCAAAGACAAGGCTCACAGAGGAAGGTATTTCACCATGCAACACCCATTCAGTGGGACACCAGGCCTTGGGTTATATGTGCTGCTGAACATGCGTGGTCGGCTGAGAGCAACATGTGTATGGGTATGCTGTAAACCGCCTGACTTACCACTGGCATGCAACTTTAAGATAAACATTTGCTTCAATGAAATCAACAGGATACTTCCAGTGCTTGACATTTCCCCACACAGCCCAGCGACTACGTGTGAGAGGCACAGGCACACTGGCTCTGCACAAATGGTGGGACCATCAGGACAGGTCCTCACACAACATCTTTAGCCAGTGGTGCTGAATGGATCAGTGTCCTCTTCAGGTCCTAACAATCACACAAGACAAGCTTAGAATCAGAACACCCTGCATCAGCTAATAAGGCCTGGATAGAGTGGACATGGAGAGGATGTTTCCTCTCTAGTGGGAGAGTCCAGGATCAGAGGGAGGCCTCAGAATAAAAGGAGATGAGGAGAATTTTTTGCTGGAAACTTCTTGAGGTAAGGGAAAAGAGAGGGAGGGGCTGGGGATGTGAAGAACAGGAGAGGGAGGTGTGGGAGAGGTACGATATTTTAAGGTCTCCTTGCAACATTTTATACATCAACCAACTGCATTGAAACATAGCTTTTTGCAGAAGCTCACTGCATGAATTAGCACTGACACGACAACACTTGACTAAACCTTGGGAAATCATTCCTTGGCTATATCGTGCTTTGAGCGGCTCTGATGTAATTGTAAATGTAAGCATATTTTTAATATAACTTTACAGGTCTACCAAAGAACAGCATTTCAATAGACAATACTGGCAGGAGTAGGCCATTCGGCCCTTCGAGCCAGCACCGCCATTCAATGTGATTATGGCTGATCATCCACAATCGGTACCCGTTCCTGCCTTCTCCCCATATCCCTTGACTCCGCTATCCTTAAGAGCCCTGTCTAGCTCTCTCTTGAAAGTATCCAGAGAACCGGCCTCTGAGGCAGAGAATTCCACAGACTCACCACTCTCTGTGTGAAAAAGTGTTTCCTCGTCTCCGTTCTAAATGGCTTACCCCTTATTCTTAAACTGTGGCCCCTGGTTCTGGACTCCCCCAACATCGAGAACATGTTTCCTGCCTCTAGCGTGTCCAAACCCTTAATAATCTTATATGTTTCAATAAGTTATCCTCTCATCCTTCTAAATTCCAGAGTATACAAGCCCATTAGAGTATAGTTCAGTTTAGTTTAGTTCATAGATAAGCTTGGAAACAGCCCCGTCGGCCTCGCCGACCAACAATCACCCATGTACTGGTTCTAGCCGACACAAAAACTAATCTCCATATTTGGTAATTAATGTACTTTGAAAAGGTTAAAATTAATAAACAGCATAATGTAGATAAGATAACTAAATTCTAGGAAAATGTAAATAATTTCCCGTACATGACAAAAGTATATATCACTGATATTTTGCTACTGATAAAGGCAGTTACACATATCCTAAAAAATAATATTAAAGATAGACACAAAATGCTGGACTAACTTGGCGGGACAGGCAGCAACTCTGGAGTGAAGGAATGGAGAGAAGCATCCAGAGATGCTGCCTGTCCCACTGAGTTACTCCAGCATTTAGTGTCTATCTTTGGTTTGAACCAGCATCTGCAGTTCCTACATACACTAAAAATAATAGTGTCCTTTCAATGCAATGCATTAATGGACTTGGACTGCTGCCTTAAGTCACCCATCAAGGTCCACACAAGCCTACACTCTCCTGGGGGAGATCCCGCTGGGGTTATATGGGTAATAACCAAATTATTATTTTGTAACCTGCAAGTCTGGCAGTGTGGAAACGCTGGGGGTGGGGTTTGAATTGAAGTAAATATTTTAAAATATAAAAATTATTTCTGAAAAATATCAAAAGCTAAAGGAATAAACCCAAAATAATTAAAATTGTTAAAATAATAAAAAGTAGAATCTTACCTTCTCCCTTGACTTGTAATGCACAAGCCTGGAATTCCCACCAATACTGGCTCTATTGTTACACCGTATGGAATGCTGAAAGTGGGTCAGTAAGTTAGTCTCAGACCTGCGTGATTGTCAGACTCTGAGGGAATTCCGAGGCTTGTTGATGTTTTATCAGCTGAACACTGTGCTTCTAATCAGTGTGGCAGCAAGACTAGTCCTAGTTGGCGTGTAGTTAGCAGTGCAAGAGTACACACTGAAGGTAACCAATAATGATCCAATGAAACTCAACACATGGAATATTTCCACGTCTTATGTAGGAGACATGAATGGTGGGCTATACAACGTGAGGCTATATATTTAAGAGGGAGTTAGATTTGGCCCTTGTGGCTAAAGGTATCAGGGGGTATGGAGAGAAGGCAGGTACAGGATACCGAGTTGGATGATCAGCCATGATCATATTGAATGGTGGTGCAGGCTCGAAGGGCCGAATGGCCTACTCCTGCACCTATTTTCTATGTTTCTATGTGAGGTCCTATAATTGCATTATAATTCCATCAGTCTGAAGAACGGTCTCGACCCGAAACGTCACCCATTCCTTCTCTCCAGAGATGCTGCCTGTCCCGCTGCTTTACTGCAATATTTTGTGTCTATCATTGATTTAAACCAGCATCTGTAGTTCTTTCCTACACATAATTCCATCTGCTGTATACTTCATATCCTTTAGTCCTATATTAGGGACAATGTCACAACTCACGCTAAGATATAAGAAATATCAGGAGAGGAAGAGGATAAGCCGTGGCTAAGATATAAGAAATATCAGGAGAGGAAGAGGATAATCGTGGGCCGAAGAGCCTTGAACTCAACCACAGGTAATGGCAGAGAAATAATAAAAAAATGGGGCGGATGTGGCAATGGAACCAGCCGCAGACCCAGAAGGGATTTGCCCATAAAACTTGGCAACTACCGTTTCTCTGCACATTTCTATTGCCAGTGTTATTCGCTGGCAAGTGCGTGTCAAAAGGGAACCTTACTACCCAGCAATAAGTGATGTCATTAAGCTGACTGAGCAGCCAATCACATTGAGGAATTCTTGCAGCTAGGAATCAGGGAAGGAAAAAGCTCAATTTTGGCCAATGTTTTAAATATTATAGAGTGTAAAATAAAAAATTGAACACAGAAAAGATTCTGAATTATTAATCATGCTTCACTGAATAATAATGTAAAAGATCCATAGGGGATTAATTATGTGGATAGATGAGGGAAGCTAAGATTGTTCTTGGAATCGAGGAGTTTGCAAGGATATTTAATAGCAGCGTTTAAAGTCATGAAGTGTTCAGACAGGGTGGGCGGAGAGAAACTGATCCCATTGGCATAGAAGTCAAGAATGATGATGATTGGCAAAAGTACCAAAAGTGACATGAGAACAAAGATATTTTTTAAATAATCTGGAATCTGGAATGCATTGGCAGGGTGGTCATGAAGCAAATTCAATTGCAGTGTTCAAAAGAGTGAGTATCTGACAGGAACAAATCTGCAGGGATAGGGAGAGGTGGGGGGGGGGGGGGGGGGGGGGGGCGGTGGAAGTGGCTGGATGGTTCTTACTTAGTGCCTCCTTCGGTCCTGTTACATTTCTATGATTCTGTGGTTATTATATATTTGAGGTAGTTACAATCCACATACATCAAATTAAGTATTTTGGGGTGACTTTGTTAAACAGTAATTACAACTGTGAGTACATTGCTGAAATCGTCTTACACCTTATGGGTAATGATTTTAGGAGTTCATTTACAGTGGCATTAATCATCTGAACGACTGACTTCTCTTAAATATGACACAGCCCACAGCGGAAGGTTGGCAAATAAACTCAAAGAAACTCTGACATTGCTGTGCTTTCGTGGCGTATGATGGCAAAAGTTGATATTATTCAACTGTGATATTTACTTTGCATCGAAATGCCTTGAGCAGCTTCTGCAAAGCTGCTGGTGTCCTTGCTCCTGACTGGACTGAGGTGCTAAGGATGGAAGAGATACCATCCACGTTAAACTATGGTAAGCACACAGACTGCTTTAAGACTGCGTTCAAGCACAACCATGGCCTTGACATCAGTATTATCTACTGATGAATGTTGGAGCCTTGTGCATCCCAGTCACTCATTCCCTGTTCCACTGGTATGTTAGCAGTCTGAAAAATGCACATCCCATCTGTCAAGGAGAAGTAGACAAAGCTCTCTGAATAAAAAGTGGTGATGTGCTTAACAGAAGTGTTTTGCAAATAATGAAACGAATCAAATGGCAGCTGCTGATGAAAATCACAAAACTGTAGGGAAATTTACCTCTCATATCTCCATTGATTTTTTTCCCCTCTCACCTTTAACCTGCACCCTTAAGTTGTATGGAAATAGTATCTATCCTATCTTGGCCCCTCATAATTTCATAAACCTCTATGAGTTTGCCCTCAGCCTCCTAATTTCCAGCCATTCCAAACTCTACTAAGATCATTCTTTTAATCTAGATTTTTAACTCATATATTGTGTTTTAAAAATATATAATTTATGATGCTTTTATAAGTGATATACTAAGATTTTATATGCACTTTATGATATTTTTATAATAAGCATTTTTTATGTAATGTTGCCCCTTGGCTGGACCTTGAGTCCACAATAAAGTTTATTATTATTACTTGAACCTACAACTCTTCATTCCAGGCAACATCCTGGTGAATCGCTTCTGCACTCACTCTTTTCCTATCACATCCTTTCTAGCAGTGTGATAACCAGAACATCACAGCATTTTATAAGTGTGGAATAAACTGTGTTTTGTATAGCTGCAAGTTGATGTCCCGACTCTTATACTAAGTGCCTTGGCCTACAAAGGCAAGCATTTCAAATGCCCTCTTCACAACCATATCCGCTGTGTAATCACATTCAGGCAGCAATGCACTTTCACCGCAAAGTCCCTTTATATATCAACGCTCATAACGTTCCTGTCACTTTAAATGATACAATACGATAGAACTTTATTTATCACAGGAGGAAAATTGATCTGTCAACAGTCATAAAACACAAAATACATGAAACATGAAATTAAAGTGACGAGTGGAAAAGATTGGGGATGTGCTAAGATTGGCAGGTGGGGGGGGGTGGGAAGTCAGTCTACCACAACAGAAGGGGGAGGAGTTGTACAGTTTGATAGCCACAGGGAAGAAGGATCTCCTGTGGTGTTCTGTACTGCATCTTGGTGGAACCAGTCTGTTGCTGAAGGTACTGCTCTGTTGACCAGTGTGTCATAGTGTATTGTCCAAGATACTCCGCATTTTGAGAAGCATCCTCCCCTCCAAGACCACCTCCCATGAATCCAACTCCGCCCCCAGGACCGGGGCCAGCCTTCCTGATGAGTTTATTAATCCTATTGGCATCTGCTGTCTTGGCCCTGCTGCCGCAACACACAACAGCGAAGAAGATGGCACTTGTTATATATCCCACCATCATTTTACCAAGATTTAGCTTTACTGGAGAGCTCAATTGACCACTCCAAATGAATGTCAACATACAGAAGAGCTCTCTCCATACACTTTGGGGGACATCAGTTGTGGCTTCTGGTTTGTGAATGATTTTCATATTGAATTTGCAAAATTTGCAATCACCTAATATTTAGAAAACCAGTGCAGCAGGAGGAAATTGCCAGGCCATGGTCTGTTCAATGTCACAATGCTCTTTTTGGGGGGTTTACTCTGTATGATGTGATGCTAGATTTTATGTTTTACAACAGTCCTATACATAATTGAGTTTGGGACACCTGAAGATATAAAGATGAGTGCAAGCTTCGTCATTCATCTTTTCCCTGTCGTGGGAATAATACAATCCAAGAATAACTTGGTCTATCAGTATAACAAGCTCCTCATCGCTGGGATCGAAAGCTTTTACTGCACACAATCTGAACGCTGACCATAAGCAAGGAGGTGAAAGGTTAATGCAAATAAATTGGGTTATGGAGTCAACATTACAATGGGAGAGAACAAGCTAGAGGAAATATTGTGCACATGCTTACAAAATATCTGGGAAAAGCAAATATAATTTAACCATTATTTAAAATGAATAAATAACCCAAGTATTTCCTGTTTCTAATAACTAATGCCACGAAAATATGCATTACATACCTAGAACATTACAGACATGTACTGACACCTAGTTGGATTCATTGATGCAAGTTAAACTGGTTCATACTCCCAGCATATTATTTTTATAGGAATAAACTCATGCTGCCTCAGATTTACCTACACAACAGTTACAGATCTGACATGTAACAACTCAATGATATCCCCACACAACCTGCACTGTATGTCGAAGTATCCACCATATTCATTATTTGAAAGGCAAACTGTGTGAATACTTAGTGAGACAACACTTGATATGAGTCATTAAGCCACTTTATTTACCATTGGGTAGACATTCATGTCAGATGTGAACACATTTGCTCATTTTAATCAAAATAATTAATATAAGAACACAAAAATCATACACATCATGTGCCTATCTTTAAATCTTTTCACCAGATTTTGTATTTATTACATCTTAAGATTTCCATGTTTTCATTCAGCCTATAAGGTCTATGCTGACTAATAAAGCTCCCCTATTAATTTTCCATATAATCTTTCCATGTTCTGATCAACCCCCACTACCCCAGAATTTACCACTCATCTAAAACTAGGGGCAATTTAAAGTAGGCAATTAACTGAATATCCACGTATCCTTGAGATGTGGAAGGAAATTGGAGAAGCGGGATGTGAGCCATGCTGGGAGAATATGCAAATTCCACATGGGCAGCACTTGAAGTCGGGATCAAACTGAGATTACTGAAGCTATGAGGCAGCAGCTCTACTAGCTGTGTTGCCGATTAAATGATTTTCTAGGAAGTCAGAAAGGCATCCTTTTTGAACATTTATATCGGCACATAACATGTAGTTGTTGAACAGATCTGTAATTGGCATCAGTCTTTGGGGGGAAAAATCCAAACTACAAATTTGCTTAAAACAGTATGTACCAAGTATATGTTAAACCAGGATTGGGTGTTATTTGACCAGCCTTTAATGAAACCACACCTATCTCATTAATGTCATTGGGCAGTGAAATGGGGATGTTATTTGATTTAGCAAATTCCTGTTGGAGAAATATAATCACTGCTTTTTGAAACAAGTAACTTTGTTTTAATCAATGCACACATGTAAAATTGGCTTGATTAGAATGCTATAATAGGAAGGCTATAGTGTTATTTAGATGTGAATAAATTATCAACTGCTGAATTAAGGCGTGGTTATCTGGGTGAGGAGAGGGTGCAGAAATCTGCTCTGAATCTAACCTTGCTAAACATAAAATTTACCTATTCTCAATTCTAAAATTCTTACTCGGATACAAGGCAAAATTCACCAAAATAGATGTGGTAAAACAGAAACCAAAACTTCATCAATAAGTTTACTTGAATGAAAACACTCACGTTATTCGCAGACGCATCAATGCTACATCCAGGAGTTTTCATTTCAGTTTGGGAACAGTGTATCCTAAAGTCCCATGACCCAAGCTGGCTTTCAGCCCAAGTGGGCATAGTTATTCTGTTGTTTCTGCAGTGTAATTTTCCATAGTGGTATCCTAAGGCAGATGATTTTTACTTAAGATAAATCCCCACTGCTTACCTGGTTGTATATTCCTTTGTTGGAAAATCACGTATGATCCCCAAGCAATTGTTAATGTCCCTTTTAATGCTGCATTAATTTGGCACTCAACAGTTTCAGCTTTAAGAGCATTATTTCTATAACATTTAATATTTAACTTTAACTTGAAAATATGGATATGTTGACATTTTTAAAAATCTTTTTAGTTATTTTATGTTGTCTTTTGATTAATTTTGTATTGCCCTTCTTTTCGGAAAGTGCATCACTGCATGTACTTGTGACACTGCCAGTTTCTATGCTTCCAACTCTCTCTGACAGTGTACCAGGAACCAATTCGTCTAAGTCAAAGGTAGAGAAGTCATTGGCCTTCTTCTCAATGGACTGAGGCAGTGGTCTTGCCGTGTCTGCAACTATGGTCTGTTGGTCAGGCAGTATTTTGGATTTCACAGGCTTAGCTTTGGGTCTTTGCTCCTCCTCATTTTCCTCATTCATACAGCTGACACACAGAAGCTCTCGAATGAATGATGAACTAAAACACAAACAAGGAAAAGGGGCAAAAGTAAAAGAAAATCAAAGCGATACTGACAGAAAATTAATGTAATATAACACAAAAGGATTAATGAAGGGAAAGAAATGTTTCATACAAAAGGTTAAAAAAATGAATGAAAACCATGCTTTAATACAAATAAGGTTAATATAATAAAATCAAAACCCGAATCACATGTAGAACAATGCTGCCAACTAAACATCATTTTGAAAGGAACAAATGTCTATATTCAATTTGACATGTCACTGAAATAATTAGATACCTTGAACAAAATGATGTTTATATTAACACATTACACAATCTTTCAAAAGAAATGGATGGGATTAATATAGATATGTTTTTTTTGCAGTGTAGCATGCAAGAAATGTTAGTACTCATGCTGTTATGCAAAATAAGTACTATCAATCAATCAATCCGAATGGCAAGTACTTATCTGGGTAATCAGCTGAGACAGGAGGATATTATCACCTTGTGGCATGTGGGAGACCTGTGACCAACAACTTTAGTGTTGTTAAAAGTTAATTGTTTCATTTGTCATCACAAATAATTAATTTGGCTACCTGGTACACCAAGACTTGTTTAATTGAATTGCTACCCTTTCATTTTGAGGTTTATATGCTACTTTTGGATCTAGTTGGAAAATTTTAAGACCTTATCTGGCTTTTGAAATAAAAGTTTCTATCTATTTTGGTCTCATTAGTCACCATTACCTTGAATGCATAGTTAATCATGTGACATCTCTACATTATTTCCTTGGTGTTGGAGTTGCTTATATGATTGACAGTTGCGTTTAATTTAATTGAAATGGTCAACATAAAACCCCGCCCCACCCCACTTATTAACATTTTCCTTTTCCATGGATGAAGCAGAGGGGGGTGGCATCATGTACTATAACTGGGAGACATGACACAAAAATGCTTATAAGGTCTTGTCAGTTGCAAAGGCTGGTGGCAACACAACATGCTATTTACCAGATGTACAGTGATGATACCTCACTCCACCAACTATTGCCTCTCCTGAAGCTCATCACTACTTACCTGATGAGCAGAGATTTGCCCCAGCTAACAGTTGGAAGGACTAAAGGCATGATACTTGGTCCCGTCACGGATTCTGTTGCTTGACTGTTGACGCTATTTTTCTCAACAGAATGTTATGAACTGGACTGGCAGCATTATTGGCCCACTGTGGCTAGTCTGCTAGTCAATGTGATTATAGCTGATCCTCTACCTCATCTCATCTTCCGATCAGTATTAACCTTTGATGCGTGGTAAACTAGCATCTGCAGTTCCTTGTGTCTTTAGCCTTTGACCCAATTGGTGTTCAGCAATGTATTGGCTTCACCCTTACATGTCAATAATTCATCATCTACAGGCCTCTGTGCAGCAACTTCTAAAGGATTGCACTCTATGTATTCAGATTCTTCTTAGCTCAGCCCTACATGGCTGACCGGGTCCTGAGAAAACGGCCCTCCAGCTAGATGAAACAGCTTCTCCAGTGTCTGAACAAAATCACTTAGAAACATAGAAACATAAAAAAATAGGTGCAGGAGTAGGCCATTCGGCCCTTCGAGCCAGCACCACCATTCAATATGATCATGGCTGATCATCTAAAATCAGTACCCCGTTCCTGCTTTTTCCCCATATCCCTTGATTCCTTTAGCCCTAAGAGCTAAATCTAACTCTCTTGAAAACATCCAGTGAATTGGCCTCCACTGCCTTCTTAATCCGTTTCATTGAGGTGGCATCTAATTCTTCTGAACTATGATGAACTTTGCTCCATCGATCCACACATTAATTTACCAGTAAAAGTGAGAAACTAGTCCCTATCTGACAATGGTACACAAAATTGCTGGGGAAACTCAGCGGGTGCAGCAGCATCTATGGAGCGAAGGAAATAGGCGACGTTTCGGGCCGAAACCCTTCTTCAGACTCTCCAACTGCCTATCTGACAATTATTGGTTTGAGAGTAGTTTCAGAACTTTCCCTGAGTTAACAAATAGACATGAATCAAGGAATATTTTATCAGATTCAAAATTAACGAATACACGTGATGAAAACAGGCTAAATCTTGCCCTTCTCATTATGCATTTTAACCTAGAGTTTCCCGAGGACTGGCACCATAATAACTTACGTCATCTTAATATTTTCAAACAATTCATAATGTTATTTTATTTTTGTGACAGAACCAGTGCTGTAACAGAGCAATCCAATTAATGACACTGTTCTCCTTCCTCGTAACCCGGATCTTTTTCTCTTTAAGTAATTATTCCATTTCCTTTTGGAATCTCAAATTGAATCTGTTTCAACCCTTTCAGTCAGTGCATTCCGTATCAAAACAACTCATGTGAAAAAAGTATCCTCAGACTTCCTTTGAAATTATCTCAAATTTGCCTCCTCTGCTTATGACTCTTCTGCACTGTAAGCAATTTCTCTTAATTCACACAAAGTAACCATGCATGATTAGGACTCTTAATTGTTTTCCATTGAAGGAGCATCGAATGAGAAAGAAAAAAATTAGAGAGAAAAAATGAAATACGCAGTTAAATATGGTGAACCGTAGATCATGTTATTCTGGAAAATAATGGCAATTTCACACTATACATTCATTAATCCATAATCTGGGTAGTGTGTTCACTCGAAGAAGTGATATGTGGTAAATTATGAATCACTGTCATTTCCTGATCAGTTTACACCACTCAGTTGTTCGCTTTGAACAAATAGCAACTTCCATGTAGATTTTGAGAACATGCTGGATTTGCATATGAAACAATGCAGAAAGCAATTAATGGCCTTAATTCATTTTTACCAGTCAACTTTGACCCAAGAAATGTTCAACAGACATTCAGTTAATTCTTCTGAGAGATTTAAAAATAATTCTTACTTCGCCTTTCTCTTTTCTTCTCTCTCCTGACACAACCTGTCCCCTTATTCTCCATAACTAATTTGACTCAAAGTCATGGCACAGTGGCGCAGAGGTAGAGGCCAAAGACCTGGGTTCAATTCTGACTATTGGTGCTATTTCTACGGAGTTTGTATGTTCTCCCTGTGACTGCATGGGTTTTCTCCGGGTGCTCCGGTTTCCTCTCACATTCCAAAAATAAGACGCACAGTTTTGTAAGTAAAATTGGTTTCTGTAAATTGTCCCTGGTGTGTAACATAAAACTAGTGTTCGGGTGATCATTGGTCAGTGTGGTCTCAGTGGGCCAAAGGGCCTGTTTCCATGCTGTATCTCTAAAACTAAGTCACTCGCTGTTCTATTGCTTTTCAATTTCTATCCCAATTCTTAATCCTTATTTATTACGATGGTGCATCAATATTTTACCTCAATCACCTGAGTTCCACATGTCCTGTTTCTCTGTTATTTTTACGGAAAAAAGGGAAGAAAAGGTTTAATCCACTATTTGGAAAATGCCACAAAAATCATCTACAATGACTGAAAGCAGAAAAGGAGACCATTCTACCCATGCATCTGTGCAAGCCCTTTCAAAGGGCCAACAATCAGTCAAGAATCCTGGAAATTAAAGGGCTTGTCCCACTGCGGCGACCTAATTTGCGAGTTTAGAAGAGTTTGCGCTCAACTCAAACTCACAGCATGGTTGACACGTGGTCCTAGGAGGTCACTGGAACTCTCCTTCATGCTCAAGGGAAGTTCCCGCACACTCGCGGCCGTCAGTTTGGTCGTGGAAAAATTTTCAGCATGCTGAAAATATTTTTGTGAGTAAAAATTGGTTGGCATGGTTCTTTTGAACTCGTAGTGGGGTCACTAGGCAGTCGAGGTAGGTGTAGGCAATCTCTTTTGCTGACCGGGCATTTTAATTGGCTCATTGGAGTTTTTAGAACCAAGGAAAGCTGATCGGTAATGTTAAATGCCCGTTAAACTTTAATACAAGTTGTCTGGCTTCTTAAAAGCGTCTCCATTCCTGCTCCCCCCCTTCTCTCCCCCATCTCTCCCTTCTCTCCCCTTCTCTCTTCCCCCCCTACCCCCCTCTCCGCGCTCTCTAAAGGACTTACCGTACCGTGCCAGCCGTCTTTTACCTTCCTGTTCATTGCGGGTGTGAATTTCAGACAGCGCTCCCCCGCTTTCCCTGGCCCCCGCCTTTGCGATGTGTTTGTGTGTGTGTGTGTGTGTACAGATGGTTGATCCGGCTCGTGGTTTCATCGCTGACGGTCGATCGAGCTCGAGGTTTTTCAGGTGAGTGTCCTCGAGCTTGAAGGTCGAAGACAGTCGCTGAAAAGTCGAGTTAGTGGGACAGGCACTTTAGAATGTTCAGTGTCTGTAAAATTCTACATGGCATGACTTCGGACTTTGAGTGTGTGCAAAATGTCTCCTACTTTTTCCACTGATTCCTTTGCCAAATATTTCAATCTTTGACTTCAAGTTATCAAAGTATCTATCAGTTGGCAGTTTCTCCTAATTCACCCATTCATTCCTTCACAGAATTATGAACATGTGAACTAAATCTTCCCATAAGATGCTCCAATCTTATAGAAGCTGGTCCTCTTGGTATTGCCCTGATATCTCTCTGTTTATACCTTTCAAGGATCTTAACATCTGAAGCATGTTGTCAAGATCTGACACAATACTGGGAATAACTTCTGGGAACTGGCATAACTTCTGTCTTGATTCAGTTTGACCTAATCTGCCAGAACAGATGACATTATTGGCACAATACAGGTTGCAGTCCACTAATATCTCATGGCCAGAAAGGAGACCTAAACAAACAAGTTGCTCATCTGTTTGACCAATTGCTTTAGCCTCTTGAGCCATTCTGGCCTTGTGGCTCTCCAGGCAGCATAGCCTGGTAACAAAGAGTTCAGTCTGAAGAAGGGTTTCGTACTGAAACATTGCCTATTTCCTTATCTCCATAGATGCTGCTGCACCCGCTGAGTTTCTCCAGCACTTTTGTCTACCATAGCTTGGTGACAACTTCTTTGGTTTAATAAAGCTGATTTAAGCCTCAATTAAGTTCATGAAGAGCCCATGAATTAAATCAGTTTAATTTGTGGGTCCAGGGTCACGGAGGTGAGTGGGGAGACTTCAACTGAAACAGACCTGAGTATGGGGAAATTTTGGACATCAGTCAGGTGATTTGCAACATCAAGGAATGAGTTGGCTCTTTGGAGCAGAAGGGGTGGTGGGGAGAGGGGGGAGGGGATCTATTTGAGAAACAATGAATCATATCTCACAAGAATTGTGCAGACCTGGATCTGCATGACAGGCCCGCAACACCCATGAGTTATGAGCGTAGAGAGGAAAATCCCAGAAGTTGCTTACTGTCAGGTATTGCACACCACTGCACATGTTCGCACTGTGCATTGGATGGAGGTCTGAGAAGAAAACTCACAGCCTTCACAAATCTAGCAGTAAATAATTTTTATTTTTGTGTCATTCTTTGTTGAAAAAGAATCACATCAATAGACAGTAGACAATAGGTGCAGGAGTAGGCCATTTGGCCCTTCGAGCCAGCATCGCCAATCAATGTGATCATGGCTGATCATCCCTAATCAGTACTCCGTTCCTGCCTTCACCCCATATCCCCTGACTCCGCTATCTTTAAGAGCCCTATCTAGCTCTCTCTTGAAAGTATTCAGAGAACCTGGCCTCCTCTGCCCTCTGAGGCAGAGAATTCCACAGACTCACAACCCTCTGTGAGAAAAAGTGTTTCCTCATCTCCGTTCTAAATGGCTTACTCCTTATTCTAAACTGTGACCCCTGGTTCTGGACTCCCCCAATATCGGGAACATGTTTCCTGCCTCTTAATTCAAGTGTCCAACCCCTAAATAATCTTATATGTTTCAATAAGATCCCCTCTCAACCTTCTAAACTCCAGAGTATATAAACCCTGTCGCTCCATTCTCTCAGCATATGACAGTCCCGCTATCCCGGGAATTAACCTTGTGAACCTACGCTGCACTCCCTCAAAAGCAAGAATGTCCTTCCTCAAATTTGGAGACCAAAACTGCATACAATATTCCAGGTGTGGTCTCACTAGAGCCCTAAACAACAGCAGAAGGACCTCTTTGCTCCTATACTCAACTTCTCTCGTTATGAAGGCCAACATGCCATTCGCTTTCTTCACTGCCTGCTGTGCCTGCATGCTTACTTTCAGTGACTGATGAACACGGACCCCCAGATCCTGTTGTACTTTCCCTTTTCCCAATTTGGCACCATTTAGATAATAACCTGCCTTCCTGTTTTTGCTACTAAAGTGGATAACCTCACATTTATCCGCATTAAACTTCATCTGCCATGCATCTGCCCACTCACCCAACCTGTCCAAGTCATTATGCATTCTCATAGCATCCTCCCCATCGTTCACACTGCCAGCCAGCTTTGTGTCATCTGCAAATTTGCTAATATTACTTTGAATCCCTTCATCTAAATCATTGATGTATATTGTAAATTGGTGCGATCCCAGCACCGGGCCTTGAGGTACCCCACTAGTCACTGCCTGCCATTCTGAAAGGTGCCCGTTAATCCCTACACTTTGTTTCCTGTCTGCCAACCAATTTTCTATCCATGTCAGCACTACCTCCAATACCATGTGCCCTAATTTTGCCCACTAATCTCCTATGTGAGACCTTATCAAATGCTTTCTGAAAGTCCAGGTACACTACATCCACTGGCTCTCCCTTGTCCATTTTCCTCGTTACATCCTCAAAAAATTCCAAAAGATTAGTCAAGCATAATTTCCCCTTCGCAAATCCATGCTGACACGGACCAATCCCGTTACTGCTATCCAAATGGGCATTCTATATATCCCATGACCAATATTGTTTTACACTGATCATTTCCTGTTATTTACAGGGGTTTTGTTAAATTTGCGGACAATTCTAGTATTGTGGTACTTTTACATGATGTCAACTACGCTAATCTCAATTCTCTTCTAATGCATTAAAGAACTCAACCAGGTTGATCAAGTGTGATTTCATTTCTGAGTTTTTCTTTTCCCCATCTAAAATATTTTCATATATAAATGTTTATTATGCCTTGTACTGGTTTTTATTTTGGCATATAACATCTATTTACTTTAAATGAAATGTTAATTATTATTGGTATAATTGCTGCTGAAATTTCTTGCTCCTCACTAATGCTCCTCACTATGTGATCTCTAAACCCTAAACTTAGCAGAAATTACATGGGTCAAATTTCAAGGAATCCAAGCACCTAATTTGTTAATTTGCCCGCATTAGAAGAGAATGATGTCAAAATGGTTGCTCCTATCCTTCACAATTCACACCTGTTGGTCTATGATAAAGCCCCACACTCCACCAATTCACCGAAAAATGATGCAATAATCATTGATATAAAAAAATATTGCTCAGTGTTAACTATCTACATAGTGATAAATGTAAAGTGATCTCCAAGTTTTCACATTGTCAAGACACAGTGCTTCATTGCTGAGTAAGATTTTACTTGATACATAATGGGTTATACATTTCCCATGAGTTATATGTGTAAATAGGGTAAAAACATCAAGGAGGAGGAAGATGACTAAATGCAGGCCAATGCTTTGATGGAGGTGTGGGATTTATCACTTAAGGGAAGAGGCAACAGGGTAAGGCAGCTCAGCTTTACCTCAAGTCACCAGAAGCCGAATGCCGTCTCTTTTTCAGATCTTCTTTTCCTGGCTTCTTTTCAGAGTTTCTTTTCTCTCCCTGGTCTACTAACACCCACGATATCCTCCTCTCCTTTTTATTTGTCACATCCCTGCTGTTTTCTAAGGATTTCGATCTTTTCCACAATTAAAGCATGCAAAATAAAATTAAAACAACTTAAATGGAACTAACTAGTTGAGCAGGATGTGACCAGCTTCATATACTGATGATAAACGAGTTATTCTCCTTCTGCTTACCAATTCAAAATTGTTAATGAACAAAGCTAATTGTAACAAAAAGAATAAAAGCAAGTTTTAGACATAGCTTGAAGTTCATAAACAGAATAGGAAATGGTGCTGATTCTGCGAAGGTGGCTCTTTATCCAAGATAAGAGAGGGATCTTTGTAATATCATCATAGCACGGAAGACAAAAACTCAACCAATGGACCTGTAAGGAATACTGCACAAGAGCTAAATAATAGATTGTTATACTTAAACAACTCTCAGCAAATATAATAAAACTGTCAAACTGATTCAAGTTCTCCTTTTCATTTTGAACTGACATGAGATTTGCAAACTGTGCTTTTAAAATTTCAACTGCTATTATGTGTCTAATTTTAAATGGATTTTTCAATATGTATTTGTTTTCAGAATTCCACATCTGATGTCTGATGTGAAATTAGGCATTTATTGCTGTGTTTACCATATGCTGTCTGGAGTTGAAACTCACCTAATCTTCCGACTGCCCCTTGGGCGCTCGGATTGTACTGACATGTAGCTTGTACTGCTGAGACGAGAGGCACTGCTGGTTCGAGAGATGGCTGATACATCACTGGCATCGCTGTCTGACGACTTGACCGAAACATTATCAATGCTTCTGTTTTGTTCATTATACGAAAGATGCTTAAAGTGAACACAATTGTACACCATTAATACGAAACACACAGCCATTAAAAATGCTTATTTTTAACTATTAATTGAACTCTATTTATAATTCTTATTATGATTAATATTCTGTTCAACAATTTCAGAATTCAACTGCTTCAAGTTATACACCTAACATAACCAATCATATTTTAAGCAATTTTACTTGAAATAACATTTTATAATGAAAACACTGGTTTGTAAAGGCTGTTTGAACTCCACACTTTTGCAAATAAATTTGAGGAAAATCCAGAAAACATATTTTTGAGAATGATACAAAATTGTGCACAATTTGCAGCCAGATTAGCCCTTGCACACAAGCGGAAAATCTTATTATTTTTATGACTATATAAATCATAATTTTTCATCCAATTTTTCATCAACATTTAATGATCAATTTCACAAGTATTGGTGATGATGAGATAAGAAAAGTTCAAATTAACTCATGATTTCCAGGAACCTATCAATAAATCAACTACTTAATATATGACTACTTTGCAACCAAAGGCAAAGGAAATAGCTGCTACCCATACTATAATGTTATTCTGCTACCATCTTTTGAAATACAAATCTTTTTCAAATAACTTATTTACTTATAAAACAAACGTTTTAAATCTTCCTCCAAAATAAGTCTCAGTGGAACTGGCGATAAACTGTTGGTATGGAAAGAAAGTTCAGATAACTCACTCCATCTGTGTTTCTTTCCCACTCTCACCAGTTCACCATCGGTTCACCTTGTCCATCCCTCCCACCATACCCCATCCTCATTATCAAGGCATCACCCTACCCTACCTACTTCCATGTGCCCATCACCCACATATTTACCTACCTGGGTTTCTTCTCCCTTGGTTCGGTCTTTCTAGCCCTGCTCCCACCTTTCCTCCCTCCATCTGGCTCTTTTTCTTACTTCTTTAGTTAGCCTCATTCTTTCTTTATACTGGCTACCTGCCCATCACATCTCCCTTATCTGGTCAAACCTATCACCTACCAGCATCCATCTCAATCCTTGCCCCTTGCCCCTCCTCTTCCCCATCCCTCTGCATTTGCCTAAATCTTTGGAAACTGGAGACCTAATGTAGTGAAAATTAGTACATTCTAATAGGCAAGACTGCATCTTTTACAGCGCCCTCAGCTTTTTTCCATATTTTTAAACGAATGAGGTGAACAGAGACATATATGAGACATATATCTACTTTTACTCCTGACCAAGAGAGTATAGCAGTTTAGCAGCAATCTATGTCTATGACCTAATGGTACTGTATGATCATCACATTTTTCATTTATAGGTAATCCTCCCCTACGGACTGTCTCTCCTCCCATTCCCCTCAACCACCCTTTCTGATTGCCCCCTCATCCTCCCTTTTCTGTTTCCTTTCTCATAACAATGCTTCCAGCAAGGCCCCCTGCACACATATTTGTCGTCCTCCCTCTCCCAGTTCCAGCTACCCTCCATACACATTGCCTCCTTCCCATCTGGTCTGGTTCCATCTGCCATTCACTTCCCCCTAATGATTAACATTATCCCTTTCCTTATTATCAGATTCCAGCATAGGTGTGTTCCCCCTCATCACCCTCAAGCAGTTGGCTCTACCTTCACCCTTCCTTCCCTTCATCTGGCTCTTTTCCGTACTTCTTTAGTTAGTCTCCTTCTCTCATTATACTGGCTATCTTGCCTCTCCACTCTCAGTATATAGTTTTGACATTAATGCAGGGTGTTTTCTTGAAACGCCGACAATTCCTTTCCCACCCAACAGATACTGTTCAACCTGCTGATTAATTCTAGCAGTCTGTTTGTTGCACTAGTTCGTAGGCCCTTGAAATGTTACTGCCAGTCAATTTTTATCAACCTATTCTTTAGAGGGTGGATATGAAAATCGTGGAGGCAGAGATGATGTGTCTGTGGAAATGTATTCCCTGCAGCTACACTGGTGTTAGTCCTGGTGCAGCAATCTCTGAGGATGAAGAGCTTGGGTGTGGAGAGGAGTTGACAACAGGCTTGTTGCATAAATGCTCAATAACTAGGCACCAAAACTGCTTGACTAAACAGGGAGCTGAAGAGGGAGGAAAGGAGCGAGGGGACGAGGCAGTAGCCGAAGGGAGGGCAGAAGTGAGGGGATGAAGCAAGAAGGAGAAGGAATGAGGAGGGTGAGGGGTTTGGATTGGGGAGGAGTGTGGTGTAGCAGAGTGATGAAAGAAGGGAAGAAGGATAGAAGAGAAGGGAAGAAAGTAGGAGACCGCATTTAAAGTGAGCAGATAAGAAATTGTATATAGAGAATGAGTAAAAAAGATGTATGATAAGACAAGAACAAGGGAAGACTTCAACTAAGATGGGACGACAGATGGCACAATGGGCTAAGTGTTCGGCTGGCAACCGGAAGGTAGCCGGTTCGAATCCCGCTTGGAGTGCATACTGTCATTGTGTCCTTGGGCAAGACACTTCACCCACCTTTGCCTGTGTGTGAATGTGTGTGAATGTGTGTGAGTGACTGGTGGTGGTCGGAGGGGCCGTAGGCGCAGATTGGCAGCCACGCTTCCGTCAGTCTTCCCCAGGGCAGCTGTGGCTACAGAAGTAGCTTACCACCACCGAGTGTGACTGAGGAGTGAATGAATAATGCGATGTAAAGCGCCTTGAGTATTAGAAAGGCGCTATATAAATCCCATCCATTATTATTATTATTAAGATCTATAAATATATGAATCACCAAGAAATCTAGCTAGGAATTTGGGAGAGTCTTATTACACCAGGCAGGGGTAAGGTGGTGTAAATCATTGCCCCAGGAGCCGAGTTGGACGAGTCAGGATAGACATGAGGGTAAAGGGATGGAAGATCAGTTGCTGGGATTGATTGGTGAATAGTGAGCCGATTTTAGACATAGGAAATATCTGTGATAGTGGCCTGTTTCTGCATCGTACATTCTGTGTCATTCTTACCTTTGTGTACAACTCCCGCTCCTGTTCCAAGCTGGCCACCATGCCCGCCGGCTGTTTGCTCGCGTACACTTTTGCCTTTATAGACTTCGATCGCTCTTCCACTATTCGGCTTCCTATGAAAAAAATGGGTTGGTTATAAATTTACAAAGCAAATGTTGAGCAAGTTTACGATCCCACACAAACATTTTGCAGCTAGGTATACCAAGAATCAACAAGCCAGAAGGATATAAAATGACCCCAAAACTCTGTGCTGTCTATTAAAGCAAACATTGCATCCTTTTGCCATGGCTCTTTATGTTCCTCATGCTGAGAAACTTGCCAAACCTTTCAAAATTAAAAAATTAAAAAGCAATTAAAAACCAAAGTTGGATTGTTATCCTTGGAGGGTCAGAGGTTGAGGGGAGACCTTATATTAGAATATAAAAGAGGCATATATAGTCAGGATCATTTTCCCGAGATGGACATGTTAAAAACTAGAGGACATAGCTTTAGGGTCAGAGGGGGAAAGTTTAAAGGAGATGTGTGGGACAAGTACTTTTACACAGAGAGTCGTGGGTACTTGGGAACAGGCTTCCAGGGGAGGTGGTGGAATCAGATTTGAGAGAGGCATTTAAGAAGAAGATGGAAGGATCTTAATCAATGCAAGCAGAGGAGATTAGTTTAACAGCATCATGTTTGACACAGACATTGTTAGATGTAGGGCCTGTTCCTGTGCACTACTGTTCTATGTTCTAAAAGTAATTATAATAAGGCATAAAACAATCATTCACTTGAACAAGAATACCAGCATAGGTTTGTTCAAGGCAAATCATGTCTAAGTAATTTAATAAGTGTTTTATTTGATGAAGGATAGCTGAGAGAAACACAGTAAATGTGTTAATGTGACCTCCAAAATGCATTTAATAAGGTGTCAGAAAATAGATTTGTCATTAGCATTGAAAACCATGGAATAAAAGTGGCAGCATGGAGAGAATAGCTACAATGGAGTTTCCCAGAAGATGCTAATCAGACTACTACTTTTAATATTTTGGATGGACTAGGGTGCACAGAGTACAATTTCCAAATCTGCAAATTACCACATGACAAATACTTTGGAACTGTGAGAATGATAACAAACTTCAGAAAGATTTCGATAGGCAGATAAATGTCAGATGACATTTAACAGAAAAACGGAAAATCTATATAACTAAAAGTCTCATCTTGACCACTTCCTGTCTGCACTGTATATTGATTTTAGAAAAATCGCTACCCTATATCGCTATATCGCTATGATTTTTGGCCATCTTACTCACAGTCCTCCTCCGCTGAGGCAGCCCCAAGGACTTTTCTGATCGATGAAAAATAAAAATGTTATGAGTGTTTAAAAAATCTTGAGATCAGCTGATTGGTCCTCTCGCCTGCAATCACCATGATGAAGGTAACGCCCCATCCGGGGGGGGGGGGGCAGGACTATAAAACCCTGGATGCCTGGATGCGAGTCAGTCACTCTGGAAGATCTGGGGAGTCCACAACTGTGATTCTAAGCTGTGAATCAACTGAACATTGAGTCTGCAATGTACTTGCAATAAATGATTTGTTAGCCCTTAATGACAATGAAATGAGTTGTTTGGCAATTTGGTGGCCTACACTCTGCTTGAAATGCTATGAAATTGAATTTGGTGGCCTGCACTCTGCTTGAAATGCTATGAAATTGAATTTGATGGCCTGCACTCTGCTTGAAATGCTATGAAATTGAATTTAGTGGCCTGCACTCTGCTTGAAATGCTATGAAATGGAATTTGGTGGCCTGCACTCTGCTTGAAATGCTGTGAAATTGAAGTTGGTGGCCTATACTCTGCTTGAAATGCTATGAAATTGAATTTGCTGGCCTGCACTCTGCTTGAAATGGAATTTCAAGGAATAGCCATGGATGAAGTGCCAGCCCACCAGCCCTGAGTGACTGATCTGCCAGCCCACCAGCCCTGAGTAACTGAGCTGCCATCCCACCAGCCCTGAGTGACTGAGCTGCCAGTCCACCAGCCCTGAGTGACTGAGCATCCAGCCCATCAGGCCTGAGTGACTGAGCTGCCAGCCTACCAGGCCTGAATGACTGAGCTGCCAGCCTACCAGGCCTGAGTGACTGCTGCCAGCCCATCCATTCGGCCCATAATGTCCATACTAGCCCTCTGAAAACCCTTCGGCCCACAACACCCAAACTAGCGCTCCCAAAAGCCCTCCCCCTCCCACCCCCCCTCACCCCTCCCTCCCTCCCTCCCAATTGGACTGTTCTTAATGTAGCAATGGTATGGGATCAATGTGCTGTAGCCAGATCGTGGTGTAGAAAATTACTTGTGGAATTGGCTTCTACCTTTATTCCAAGCCAGGTAGTCCAGATCCCCACAACCCGTTGCTTGCAAGGAAATTCTGTCCATGTCCCGTCCTGATTATTTTATCAATAATTTCAAGAGACATGGGAGTTATACAGCACAGAAAAGGATACTTTGGTCTACCATGTCCTTGCTGACTTTTGTCAATCTAACACTGATCCCACAATAGGTCCATATCTTTCTACATCTTGCCTGTTAAGTGCTTATCTATATATCTCTTAAATGAGTGATTGTATCTGGTTCATCCACATCCATTGGCAGTGTCTTCCAGATATCAACTACTCTCTGAATATTGCATGGGATCTTCTGTAGTGAGATTCAAAAGAGACTTCACATATACTGAGCCAGAAATAGGAGTTGGAGGAAACAGATTTGATAGAGGTATTTAATCTTGTTAATGATGATTACACAGTTAAAAGAGAGTTATATTAAGAAACCTAGAATACAGTGATAAAATTGATGGGTAATCAAAGTGCAAATGGGGAAAATTGGTCAGCTTATGGGTAAGAAGCCAAGCAAGTATATAAATGACATGAATCACATGTACCCATGAATTACTTGACATTTATCAAGTTATGGCTTTGTTCTCCTCTCAAAATAGCTGATCGACGCAGAGTACCAAATCAAATTTCTTGTATGTATACATACTTGGCCAATAACATTTTATTCTTATTCTGATTCAGTAATATTGTGCATCAGAAACATGCCACAGTCTTTTCAAAGCAGCATTGACACATTTTGCAACAGTCAAAGCATCATATACAACACGTGGTAGACTGTTAACATCAATAACATCTATCCATGATCCATTTGGGGATCCTCAAAGCCATATGTGTCTAAGCTGATATTTCATACTTACAGACCCAAAAAGTCTTGCAGTCCCATTAAATCTGCAATAGTTTAGTGTTTTAGATGTACAAACATTTAATTGTTAGGATCTCAAATTATGAAAACACAACATGGTTGAATTTTATCTGCTCCTTAAGTGTTTCTGTACATTGGTGCTTGAGACAAGTTTCACGGCAATGCCTCAGAAACACAAAAGTTCAATAACGGTGACAATTTGATACCTTGCTCCACACTCGTGCTTTTGACAGGGACCTGTGGGAGCTGCCTTCCCCTCCGCCCGTACAGTGGTGCTGTCGTTGACGGTGATTGCACCAGGCTTCCTTGTTGGTACACTCTGTGAAAATAGAGCAAACATTACTGGTCTGGCTTTTACATTTCTCTTCTACAGCCTAAAACCACCTTATAGAACATTTTGTCATCAATTATAGTTCAAGGAACATCAAACTATTTCACCTGATTTCACCACATCCCTCTCCTTGAACATTGTCAAAAACATTATTTCTGAGCAAAACCTCAATTCCAGTTGCATCTTTGTTTCAGTTGTCTTGTTTTCTGAACATGAATCCCTTGCTTTTTTCTTTTGGGAAGCAAGGAAGGATCTATGAAATGTAATTCACTCCACACATTTTTAGTACAAGCTGTCTCCGGACTAGAATATTTGCCATCGGAAATCCACTTCTACTGAGACTACACCGTTTTCCCGATTGCAGCTCAAAATCTTGTATTTCTTGAGAATTATTGTTGAATTTGATGTAAACAGCAACTATTGCAAGGTTAATTGTAAACTTTAAATCTGAGATTTAATCGTTATCCAATTGTTATTCAGAGGTGTTATGAGAATGTGCAGCCTTAGCACAGATCGGTTTACTCAAGATGAGGCTGAGTAAGATAAATGGCTTGCTGTTGCTACAATTATTTACGTTGTTTTTTATGTTTTTATTTCCATTCTCTTAATCTGTATCTTAATTTTGCATTTGTATGAAAATACCCAAATATGTTGGAATTGGAATATTACAACTTATAGCACAATTGAACCAAATTATGACCAAATTGTCATGATATCCCCCAAATCAACAATGTTGACAATCCCCAGCGACACTCCCAGCCTCTCCTGGTGGCTCTTTGACAATTTGCTCTGTAAAAGGAATCCCTTTTAAAATATCTCAGATAGGATAAATTTCACTGATAATTGAAGACATTTAAAACTCGTTTAAATCGTATCAAAATGTGGTAAACCACTATAAATGGTAAAAACTTATTAAAATACCTACCTGCACTTACCTTTGTAATCAAGTTTGGCTACCCCATTTAATTGAGTGGGATCATGTTAATTGTATGGACAATCCTGGCAAACTGTGTCTGCCCCATTCAGTACAGGAGGTCAGACCTCTACCCTCTGACTCATTTCGAGTCTGGGATAGAGGGCAAGGTCAAAGGTACAGCTCACCTTGGACTTCAATGCTGCAACATGCAGTTGTGGTAGAAGTCAGAGATGAGGTGACCTGCAAACAGGACATTATTATCTGTAGAACTGCCAGCCATAGTGAGCAGAGTCTAGCCCAACCACTCAGATACATTGCCAGGTTTACCAAATGGACAAAACATCCTCCTCACAAACCATAACTCTATTCATTGAATTGTATTCATTGACTAATATTTCTTATGTATCTACATATATTTGAATTTCAGGAAAATCATTAAGTCTGATGATCTGCAATGGGATGATTAGAAATCTCAGCTGGAACTCAGTGCAATCAGTAAACTATGCAACTGTAATCAGTAAGAGGTCATCCAATTAAGAATTTGAAGATTTGAAATTTAGATTAACACTTACTCCTTTGAATCTGTCCCATAATAATCACAAACCAGTTGATTGGAATCAACTAAAAGCAACTAGGAACACAATTCAAGAACTGCTTTCCATAAAGTAGTTGGAAACCATTGCTAGAAATGTCTTCAGTGAATGGGGCAAGGATCCAATACAGAGTGATTTAGTAATTAAGATAACTGTGTATTAAGAATTCTCAAGACATACCAACATCAAAATTCAACTACATTATGCTTAAAAAATACAGCATCACATTACCCAATTTCTACCACCTATTTTTTAAAATGTATGTGAGCAAAACTATTGTTTTTGAAGGTGAACACAGTACGCTTACTGGAGACCGACTAGTTGAGGTTATTAAACCAACAAGTCTCCTGTTGATGAGCCTCAACTAATTGCTTGCAGCCTGGAGAGACAATTTCATTTAAAAATGTCTTCCAGACCACCAGTCCCACACTGCCTTCAAAAGCTGCACCATAGGTATGTCCCAGTAACTCCCACATCCAGTATACAAATCAACTTATCATCAGACAGTATGATTGAGATGAGAGGAGTATTTCTGGTGATACTTGGGTCCTATCACAAATGTACCACAAGAGGGATGGTCGAATGGGATGAAATTATCGACCTGCAATGTAGCAGATGCATGTAGTGCATTAATTAGCACAGTGAATTGCTCTGTTTGAGCCCTGGCTCACACTAATATAACAAATATCAAGCTAGTGTCAGCAGAACAACTTCAAACCATTTATTCATTCATTGGATAAGGGCATGGTCAGCATTTGTTGCCCATCCACGTGTGTGTGTGTGCGTGCTGTATGTGTGCTTGGGGCGTGCCCACCTGTGTCTGTCAGTGTCTGTGTGTGCATTTTGTCTGCTGAGAAAAACAAACATTGCAACGGATAAAAACGGGAAATCGATGGAGGGAACAATGTTATGGTGGAGGATGGGTACCAAACAAGCAAGCTTTGTTCTTGTTGCCATCAAATTTCTGCAATGTTACAACCATCTAAGTGGAGAATATTTGACTTCACTCCTGACTTGTGGCCTGCAGATGGTGGAAAGGCCATCGGGTGGCAGGAAGTGATAACCCAAAGCCAACTTAATATCCAATTGATGAGCAGGATTAAAACTGGTCTCTCAACATGTGTGGGATTACTTTTCAGAATTCAAAATCAGAAACTTTAATGTAGCAAAATGAGTCAAAGCAGTTCATGGAAGATTGAACATGAGAAATGAGTCTGACAGTTGTACTTCTTCAGTATTTCTTCTCTTCACCACATGACTGTTATCCAGTGGACTGGATCAAATGGTGTTTATTGAACAAACCTTGCTTACATCTACAATGCACAGGAAATCTGCTTTGCCGTTGTAAAGACCCATCCTCAACTGATGAGGTCATGTAAATTACATTGTAAAAATGAATTTCACCACAAAATTCTTTCCCTTTGACTTTAAAAATTGTTATCTCAATAATTACACAAAGGTGCACTTCAAGATTTTTAAGGTTTCCTGCCATGATAGCTGTTCTACAACAATGAGGGAAGGTCATCTGTGTGCCCTTAGCATTACAGAGCACTCTACCTTCTGTCAGGCAGTAATGCACAACCTCAGAAAGTGAAAAGAATCATAAGAGTAAATTATTTTGAAATACATTTTACTTTCCTTCATGTAACAATTTATATTTTATTAGAAATATGATGTGACCAAAAAGTGTTCAAATCTTATTTTCAAGACAAAGATTTACACTGACAAATAAGATTAAAACTTATCATATTGTGGTCACTACCATTAGGAGGTAGTGGCCACAATATGATAAGTTTAAATCTACAATTTGAGAGGGAGAAGGGTAAATTGGAGGTGGCAGTATTACAGTTAAACAAAGGGGACTATGGAGCCATGAGGGAGGAAGCTGGCCAAAGTTGACTGGACAGATACCCAAGCAGGGATGGCAGTGGATCAACAATGGCAGGAATTTCTGGGAATAATACAGAAGGTGCAGGATCTGTTCATTCCAAAGAGGAAGAAAGATTCCAAGGGGAGTAAGGGCGATTGTGGCTGACAACGGACGTCAGGGACAGTATAAAAATAAAAGAGAAGTAGAACAGAGCAAAGATGAGTGGGATGCCAGAGGATTGGGTAACTTTTAAAGAGCAACAGAAGGTAACTAAAAAGACAATACGGGAAGAAAAGATAAGGTACGAAGGTAAGCTAGCCAAGAATATAAAGGAGGATAGTAAAAGCTTCTTTAGGTATGTTAAGATCAAAGTTGGACCCTTCAAGACTGAAAAGGGTGAATTTATTATGGCGAACAAGGAAATGGCAGATGAGTTGAACAGGTACTTTGGATCTGTCTTCACTAAGGAGGACACAAACAATCTTCCTGATGTACTAGTGGCCAGAGGATCTGGGGTGACGGAGGAACTGAAGGAAATCCACATTAGGCAGGAAATGGTGTTGGCTAGACTGATGGGACTGAAGGCTGATAAATCCTCAGGGCCTGATGGTCTGCATCCCAGGGTACTTAAGGAAGTGGCTCTAGAAATCGTGGACACATTGGTGATCATTTTCCAATGTTCTATAGATTCAGGATCAGTTCCTGTGGATTGGAGGGTAGCTAATGTTATCCCACTTTTTAAGAAAGGCGGGAGAGAGAAAACAGGGAATTATAGACCAGTTAGTCTGACATTGTTGGTGGGGAAGATGTTGGAGTCAATCAAAGATGAACTAGCGGCACATTTGGATAGCAGTAACAGGATCGGTCCGAGTCAGCATGGATTTACGAAGGGGAAATCATGCTTGACTAATCTTCTGGAATTTTTTGAAGATGTAACTAGGAAAATGGACAAGGGAGAGCCAGTGGATGTAGAACTTTCTGGACTTTCAGAAAGCATTTGATAAGGTCCCACATAGGAGATTAATGGGCAAAATTAGTGCACATGGTGTTGAGGGTAGAATGCTGACATGGATAGAAAATTGGTTGGCAGACAGGAAACAAAGAGTTGGGATTAAAATGGTCCCTTTCAGAATGGCAGGCAGTGACTAGTGGGGTACTGCAAGGCTCGGTGCTGGGACCGCAACTATTTACAATATATATTAATGATTTATATGAACGGATTACAAGTAACATTAGCAAATTTGCAGATGACACAAAGCTGGGTGGTAGTGTGAACTGTGAGGAGGATGCTTTGAGAATGCAGGGTGACTTGGACAGGTTGAGTGAGTGGGCAGGTGCATGGCAGATGCAGTTTCATCTGGATAAATGTGAGGTTATCCACTTTGGTAGCAAAAAAGGAAGGAAAATTATTATCTAACTGGTGTCCAGTTGGGAAAAGGGGAAGTACAGCAGGATATGGGGGTCCTTGTTCATCAGTCACTGAAAGTAAGCATGCAGGTACAGCAAGCAGCGAAGAAAGCGAATGGCATGTTGGCCTTCATAACAAGAGGAGTTGAGTATAGGAGCCAAGAGGTCCTTCTGCAGATATAGAGGGCTCTAGTGAGACCACACCTGGAGTATTGTGTGCAGTTTTGGTCTCCAAATTTGAGGAAGGCATTCTTGCTATTGAGGGAGTGGAAGTGTAGGTTCACAAGGTTAATTCCCGGGATGGCGGGACTGTCATATGCTGAGAGAATGGAACGGCTGGGCTAATATACTCTGGAATTTAGAAGAATGAGAGGGGATCTTATTGAAACATGTAAGATTATTAAGGGTTTGGACACATTAGAGGCAGGAAATATGTTCCCGATGTTGGGGGAGTCCAGAACCAGGGGCTACAGTTTAAGGATAAGGGGTAAAACATTTAGAACGGAGATGAGGAAACACTTTTTCTCACAGAGAGTTGTGAGTCTGTGGAAATCGCTGCCTCAGGGGGCGGTGGAGGCCGGTTCTCTGGAAACTTTCAAGGGAGAGCGCGATCGGGCTCTTGAAAATTGCGGAGTCTGGGTATATGGGGACAAGGCAGGAACGGGGTACTGATTGTGGATGATCAGCCATGATCACATTGAATGGCGGTGCTGGCTTGAAGGGCCGTATGGCCTACTCCTGCACCTATTGTCTATTAATTTAAGTGTATAACATCTGAACACATTCTACATCATTTTTGAAATGACAAAATAGGTTGACCCTCAAATTATAGCTTGACCAATTATTAGTTTCATTTCTACCCCAAGAAGACAATTACTTGAAGGAATCAAATGAAGTTCATAGTAAAAACAATGTTTTGGAATGCTGAGGATTGCATGCTCAGTATTGCCTGCTGGGTGTGATCGTGGCTTGTTACAACATTATTGTCGTCATTTCAGCATCAATTCATACTCTTCTAAGAGCAGAAGACAGTTGATTTCCTTTAAACTGGAACATTTGGATCATAAGAAATTGGCGACAGATTTAATGAGCGCATTGCACCAGGTTACATAAAAATGTCATTCATTACCACTTTTCCTGGCTCAAATCATTGTGAAAAATCTTTATTCCCCTGGTGCTCCTAGCATGACTGACATGAGGATAAATACAGCAATTAATGACTGCCACAACCATCACATTAAAATATAAACCATGTACATTTTCACAAAAGGATAGCCGGAGATTCTTTCTACATTTTATTTGCAATTCAGAGGTTCAGTTTGGAAGTCATGTATGAGATCTGACCGAGAATTTTATTTTCACCCGTATCTGTTTCTCAATTTTTGCTGTGATATTAGTATCGAAGATTCACTTTCAGGCTTGAAATTTGTTGGTCTTTCAACTTTTTTTTTGCTGGAGTACTGGATGATCTAGAAAGCTCATTGGGGGATTATTTACTGATGAAGGGCATCGTAGGGAAGCCTAGTTGCTTTCTACATGTTTACACTTAAGACCACTGCCTCCCAAACCATACTCAGGAGCCGACTTGGCTGACTACATCTCTCTCCAGTTCTGAATCATGACTATTGTGCTGCCATAATGCCAACCAGCAATTTCAACACAGGTGAAGGAATAACCCACACCATTCAGGTCTCCGCACTACACCAGTCAGAACTAAAATAACTCAGACATTTTGCAGGCTTTTCTAAACTGCTATTTAATCATGGAATCGGCAACAGTTGAGGTGACAGTTACTTTAATGGAAACGTATGATAAAATTAGCAAAATAATGATCACAAAAGTGTTTGAAAGTATGAATAGGACAAGTTAATTTTTGGGGACCCTTTGCCTAGATGTCAGCGACTTAAACTGACAATAAATTAGATGATACAATCAATTGAATGCCACCAAACTGGTGTCAAGTGAGATTTTGATAGCATTCACTGCCCATTTTCAAGAGAGATGAGCCAACAATTGACCGTCCCCTCAATGACATATTGTGTATTATTTTCAGTTTTTGCTGCTTTTCAGTTTTTGAAAGACTCCAGCGTCCTGACATGCCATGTGAATGAACAAGAAGAAAGAGAGAGTGGATGCTTAGAATGTCATGAAGGAATGGCCAGAATTATCAATGGCAGAGAATAAGTTCCAAACCAAAGGTCTGGGTGAGAAGTTCTTCAATGTGTGCTCCAAAGGGATTCTAACATTTTAATGCAAGCCCCTACTCCAGTGTTGTAGGCAAGGTTTACAGTAAAACAAGCTGAACAAGTATAATGACACAGAAATGACACTGCTTACTGTCGCTGTTTGTGGGGATACAGATCGCAGGAGAGTGGGAGATGATCCTTAAGAAGGGTTGAGGAAAGGACCATAAGATTGGTATCGGGTGATGTGAAGCAGCCCTCAGGTCAGGCATCCAGTAAATCATCGCGATTGGAGATGTTTTGAATGAGGAGTTGGTGCTGGTTCTGAGGGGATGATTGGGGATGGAGCTGAAGAGAAGTTCAGAGTAGGGGATGGGGAGAGGTCCAAGGGCAAAAATGAGTTTTGCAAGAAGAGGCATCTTCCTTACTTTGGCTTGCACTATTATGGTCTGGTTACCTAGTATTACTGATAATTTATTGTATTATTGTCATTGTATATTTATTTGTTTTGTTGTTACAATAATAGGCCTGCAGTGAGTAATCATTCCTGGTGCAAATGACAATTAAACAGTTTTAACTTTTGTCTCTTGTTTGGGAGTGAATAACTATGGATGAAAAGATCAAGAGGAGTTAACTTGAGGATGGTCAACCCTGGAAGTGACAGGTGAGAGTGGAATAATTATTACTGCGAAGGAGACCTCGATGCTCTGGTTATGAACTGCTATAGAACTGATATGCTACAATGCTCAGAACTATATTCTGCACTCTGTATATTCCCCTTTCATCTATGTATTGTACTTGAATTTGAAATGATTATATTTATGTACCGTATTATCTGATCTGTTTGGATTGCATGCAAAACAAAGCTTTTATCTGTATCTCGGTACACGTGACAGTAATAACCCTGTTGTATTTAGCTGCAGGTTTTATATACAGAACAATTTTGTGCTTGTCAAGTGTGCATTATGCTACTACTGACAGCACTGATATGCTGCACAATGGCCTTTATGGAGATCTAGAACTAAGCGTGAGAAACCACTGGATGTGGGCTGGGATAACAGTGTTCTCCATGAAAAGGATGCATCAATCAAATTGAAAGAAAGTATTAAGGAATTGCTGGAAACAAGCAAAGGATAACCAAAAGAATTATGAAGAGGGAGAAATTATAAGTATGAAGGTAAACTGATAAAAAAATGTAAAGAAGACAGTCCATACCAAGAATAACAGACAATCTTAAAGAGAGAAGAAGGTACAACCTCGAGCATTAGAGAAAAATAAATGGGCAAACAAATGGGAGTAAAGGCCAACAAATGGGAGTAAAGGCCAACAAATGGGAGTAAAGGCCAACAAATGGCATGGAGTAGATGGCCTGCATCCTAAGCTCTTGAAGGAAGTGGATGTCGTGAAAGTGGATATTTTTTGGTTGTAAACCACGAACATTCCCTGGATGCTAGATCACACAGGACTGGAAAACTCCAAATGTAACATTCTTTATAATTATACAGAAGTTTAGATATTCTGTGATTAATGTAATTACACAGATCAGAAAAATAGGATTTATGATTTCAAGCTGCATCTAAAATAAATAATGAACAGATTTTCATTAGTTAATTCCCTTGAATGATCAGCTTTGCACTTTTAGTGTTCATTTCCACCTTTTTCTCACATATTCATCGTTTATCCCCAAATGTTTCCATCCGTCACTTTTATCTGATCATTTCAGAGGATAGATTAGTAACCAGTATCTACAATAAATTCATGCAGATTCAGAGCCTGGCTGGTCACAATCTGGGCCCAGTCAACACTGAGCTGCTTATAGTCAGCAGTGAGCGGGGATCCGTTGTCTGCAGCGGGAGTCCCCTCAATCCCAGCGCAGAGCTAATGGGGGCATCCAGCTGTGATCTGCTTCACTCGCTGCCCTCTGACTGGGTATGTGCATGCTGGCAATGAGCTGACCCCATTTCCCAATTGGAGAGGTTGGCCTCCAGATTCCAGGCAAAGCTGTGTGATGAATGCAATAAAATCTCCCCCGTGATCCTTGCTATTTCTTGCAGGAACTCGGACAATGCCCTAACCATGGCTATTTGCATTGCAGCAGCAATCTTCCAAAGTGTTGCCCATAGAATTCCTCATGTCCTCCAAAGCAGAACTGGGACATAGCTAACTCTCTAGGGAGCTGCCACCAGCCACACCAGCCAACTAGTATGCTTGCAGGGCACTTCTGTCATGTCTCATCATACACCTGCAAACACTGTTTACAAGAGATAGCATGACCTGAGACGGACTACAAACTGTCCTCCTTGTGTGAATGGGCTCCCCAAGCAAGGCAGGCAGTGGATGGGCAGTGGATGGGCAGTGGGACCTCCTGCATGACAGCATGAACAGTGATGAGGCCTGGAGCCCAGTGAGGGAAGCTTGAACAACGGATGCTCATGGACAGAGGGAGACGGATGAGTCAGCTGAGGGGAGATGTAAAAAGACAGACTGGATTTGTGCTTCAAGTTTAATGAGCCTGTCCATTGCTCGGTGATAGCAAAGCAACACTGGCAAACACCCTCTCCTCCAGTTGCCTTGGGCGAGATAGAATTCCCCCCAGACTGGCCCGGCCAGAGAGATCATCACTCGTTTATCTGCACTGATGCTTGACGTGCCATGATTCACTACAGTCACCAATTTACTGCTGTTGGCAGAAGAGGTAAACTACTGGGACCACAATCATTGCCATGAGGATCTCCAGATCAACCACGACCCGGGGGAGGGTGTCATGCCTGACTCCTTCTCTCTTTTGATTCACAGTGAATCAATTGTTCCTAGAAAACGGGCATTTTTATGGGCGGGCTGGAGCCGGCTGGAACTGTGACAACACACAATGGTTGTCCTTCAGTGCCAGACAGAGCTGCTGCATTGACTGGAGATACAAAGGGCACTACACACTGCAAACACATGAGCCACAGGTCTGATAACCATTCTCTCAGACCAAGCCCGCAATGCACCAATAAAGTGCTATACTAATGCACTTTTTCCAAAGCAAAATAATTTCTTGCTCTATAGATTCCAACCATTCTTTGTGGACTGAATTACAATTTGGAATAAGATGGGAATATGATCTAAATTCAACAATCAGCAAATAATTATCAATACCAGGAAGCCTAAGGATGATACTGGATTCTAATGGTGAAATCCCCTCTTTAACACACCACATAGCTCTGGAATATGGAAAAAGAATTGGAAGTCATTAATCATAGATCAAAATTAAAGATTAGAATTCTCAGTTATATTTGGTATTGGAAAACACAAATTGAACTAAAAACAGTTAACTTCCAAATGAGCCAGCACATAGTTTTATACATAAATCTTGATGCAGACTTTGAATAGGTCAGTACCTGTCATCCTCTGGAGAGGCATGCTGGATGTGAATCCTGGGACTAGGAGGTCGTTTCCTATCTAGGGAGTGAAACCACCTTTTCCACCATGAAACAGGAAGATACATAGACAAGTTAAACAGAAACTGGGAACCAGAAACTGCCAGCAAAGGCTTAGCGGTAGATGGCTGACTAGGAGTGTACCCCATGTATCTAAACACAAGTAACATGGAAAGTAATTGAGATTTTACAATGATAATTCTTCCCATGAATGAAGCAAAGCTGGAAAATGGTGATGGCAAATGGTGATGTTGTCATTCCATCTTTAATGTAATTGTTTGGAATGTTTTCATCATATTTGCATTAATTTGAAGCAAAATGTACCTCAAAATTTTAATTACAGAGTGGGGGATGGATGGCAATCTGCCAATACTCGGTATTATGCGTCTTGTATAGTTTGTTTTCATCCCCACACATGAATAAATTATCAGAGGAATAGATAGGGTAGACAATGATAATGTTTTTCTTAAGGTAGGGATGTCAAAACAAGAGATCATTGGTTTGTGAGAGAGAGAAATTTAAACGAGAGGAAAGTTTATACACAGAGAAGTTGATATTGGGTATGTGGTTGGCACGGCATAGAAGGATACAGACCTAATATGGGAAAATGGTATTGATGTAGATGTAGATGGGAAAAATGGTTGGCATGTATGTAGTGAGCAGAAGGGACTGATTCTGTGCTAAATGTTCACAATGGCGGATTTATCAATAAAAGATGTGTCCCTTCCATTGTGTTTGAAGAATGTATCTGCTCCAATAGTGATAGACAAGGCTTTTCCCCCTTACTCTGACAGTTAGGCGGAAGCCTAGGGGATTAAGATTTTTTAACCAATCTGCTTAAAAATACTAAGGTTCAATTCCATTATAAAATATTATCTGTGCATTTGCCATTGTTGTTGACATTGAGAATCTGCCATCAAATGATGATAAAAACTGTGATCACTCAATAGGAATGGAGTGGTACAGAAGTTTGATGAAGTCCTGCTGAGGTGTTGTGTGTAGATGACACTAACTCAGAATCAAGGAGCTGAAAACTGACTCAGTGGATCTATGCTGACATCTCTAATTCTACTCAATGTAGAATTATGTGACATGTACAAAATGTTTAAAATGAAAGCTGACTTATTCACCACGTATGGTGCCGCTACAACTGAATGAATCACAAGAATGCTATTTTCAAAATATAATCATCCAATTTCTCTTGGCAATTTTTCTTCTATGGTGTTCTCCTAAACACCGGGCCCCTAAATCTTAAGACATATATGGAAGAGCAGGAGTTCTGACAGGAGGAAGCTAACGTCTGGCTATTCCTTGTCACAGAAGGGAGCCAAGAAGAGATAAGAAGGTATGCCTCAAATACTGTTCAGGGTACTGAGATACACATGTCCTTGGTGCGGATTCGGTGAATTCATCATTCCACACACTCAAAACACAAGCAATGTCCTTGTGTTTGAGGGAAGTAATTGTGCATGATTAGTACTGATAGGTACAATGATTGGTAAGGATGTGGTTGGCCAATGATGAATAATGACTGGCAATGCATGCAGAATCACACACCAGAAAGTACTACCATGTTAAAAGTGCATAAAAGCCTTTACACACACACGCACACACTTTACCTGAGAGATTAGAAATGGACATCTTAATAATTTCTCTTTTCCTAATAAGAAGTCCAAAAGCCAATTACACAACATTTATTGATAATCCAATGCAGAGCAATGGCTTGGAGGACCTTAATAATATGTGTTGGAATTTTGATTCCAATAAATTGATCACAGTTAGGGCTCTGGTGTTCCACAATGAACTACCAATATTTTAAACAGTTCCTGTTCTAAGACATGATTAATATGGAGACTATCTGTGTTCTGAGTATTATATGATCTGGGTTAACTGCAGCTCCCAATGATGCAGATTAAGGCCCTGAGACTTCTGCCACACCTGCAAGAATGACTCCAGTTTTCATCATTTTAATGAAGGCAAGAAGATTCTTTCAACTTAAGCTAACCACTGAAAGATATTTCAGGAAATGTAAAAGAAGTCATGACTGGCTAGCTAAAAGCTAAATTAGTGAAAGTTTAAGTTTTCTCCTTTCCACGTTTATGTCTTGCATTTTTTAGAAATGTTTTCCTGCAATGTAATCAAAATGGTGTGGAGATTGTAATTTATCTGCATTGAATAATGTGGGTGTGATTTTTTTCTGTATGAGTGAGCCAGTGGGGAAAGTATTGTGAGGGCAAAATTCACTCAAGTAACCGTGGATTATGCAACAGAAAAGGTCTCAGGAAACACTATGGTACGAGTGACCTTTTTGTAAATCAGGCCCTGGATTAGTCAAACTCAGCCAGGCTAGTATCAAAACCTACCAAGGAAAAACAGGATGACGTAAAAGTCATTTGAAAAACATACAAGGATAAGAAGGGGGTTTACTAGCTTGACCTTGTTTGACATCCGTGCAATGTTGTATTGTGTCTAAACACATCACCATCCACTCTACAAAACCATTCTCTGGCTGGGGCATCTTTCCAGTTGGCTGTTTACCGCTGAGCAATACAAGAAAACATCAAAGGACATCCTGTCAGCCTTGCAAAGCTGAGTAAACCTGGCAAAGCAGCTGAAGGTGAGGAAAAGGGAGAAGAAAGCTGCCACAGTGCTTGTACCTTGTGCAGTGCTCAGACAGAGCTGGGTGGCTTCAATGCATTTCACCTTCCCAATTTAAAGCCAAGCACTGTTTACACGCATCTTGTAAATACGCATAGCTTTAAGTTGCTCTGTTCAAGGATGAAGCACAGCCTAAGGAGAATAAAAACTCTAAATAACATGCAGAGAGGCCCTTAATATGTTGACGGGTTTTTAAACAATGCATTAATGCACATTCTTTACTTTTGTCTTTGATACATTTTGTTTTTCTCCAGTAAAATACTTGGCAGAGCTTGTGCACCACTGATTATTGTGTTTGTTTCTCTCTGCTGTCATTGAAGGATTAGGCTTTCCCATCATGATGCAAATATAAAATACAAGCAAGCACTGGGTTTCAAAATCCCTGGCATACAATTTTTTGACCTTATGAATATATTCCGATCAATTTTTAGGCAATTTCTTGAAATAAGTTAAATCTACCTGACATTCTAGCAGAACGTCACTAGAAAGTTTGTGAGACAAATCAAGTGATTTGGAATTAGCCTGACCATGCAGCTGACTGCTGCTGAGGGGGTGGTGATATTTTTGGTGGGAATGTTTGCATGGGAATGGATTTGTCATCCGGTGTCTGATTTGGGATCAGGGGTTTGGGAGTTGTGAGCAAAGGGTGGCTGCAGACTGGCAAGATGGATGGGGATGGATTTGCCAGCTGCTGTGGGCACCTGGCATTTCCACATCTTCTCTCTTTCTCTCTTGGCTCCGACCCCCGAGTTGCAACTTAAAATGTCTTTGACCAGTTCAGGCCATCTTTTGGAAGATATCCAGACAGCTGCCACAGAAGATTGAAGATTTCTGGACATTTCCTATCAGTGGCTCTCTGCGGGAACTCACTATACAACCACTAGCCTTATTGCCGACCAGTTCTATTTTCCCCGATGACTGCTCATACATATGAATAGGAGTAGAGAACTTAACTAATAATGCTGCTTGTACAATACGCCACTTCCTAAGCTTTATATTCCAATGAGGGGTTATCCCATCAGACCTGAAATTAATTACAGGCCAAATCGTATTTAAATGTAACTCAGAAACTCATGTACGTTTGCAGGCAGTGACAAAAAGGACTTACCTTACCTTGTAATTCAAGTTAAACTGGCAGGACATCTGCTTGGATTCTGTTTAAAAAGATTCAATTTCAAACTCCTACTTCTGTTTTTAAACACTAGCCACTGAGTAATGAGATACTGTCAACATATGAAAGGCTCTCTACAAGCTAGAGGAAGAAAAGGTAAGCAAGGAAAGCAAAATTATTGAAATGCCAAGCACTCAATGTGAAATATATACACAAGATTAATATGGTTCATGTCTGAGGATTTGCCTAAGCAAAAGGGCAGAAAACATTGTAAACACTCTATCGTCTGAACACGACACAAATCTACGAAGCCTACAGGGTCACAACTAAAGAAACATGGAATCATCAGCACAAGGATAAAAAAGGGTTCGATATACCTGTCTTGTTCTGGTGACTGTAAACTAGTATCGGGTCTCAAACAGTTGGTACTAGCACTCCTAGCCCTGTCAAGAGAGTGCTGTATTTCACTAATGCCAGTACATGGGATCCAATGGTGGAAGAGAAGTAGGACAGGGAAGGAAAACAAAGAAGGAATATAATGTTAGATCGTAAATCATAAAGCCAATGCACTCTTCAAAACATAATACAAAAACAGTTATGAATTCAATCATTAAAAAAAAATGCTGGAAAGTTGGAAGGATGAATGTCAAAACAATTCAGTCAAAAACAGAATCTTGGCACAGTTAAAGCAATCTTTGACAATCATTTGCTCATGTGGTTCCGAGGTGGTGTAACCCATTCATTAGCAAAAATCAATATAACAAGCGAGAGTTGGAGTGAGTTTGGGAGATAATGTAGCAGCATGGATTAGATGGCTTACAATTAGCATGCTGATGATTTCTGCTTGTAACTCCACAAAATGCAGCATGGTTGCACACACATTTCAATGTTTGATTTGGGTGTTTTTAAAACTTTCAAAGATATTGTAATACTGGTTCAACCCCCAAAGGTCACATTTCAAGAGCTGCCGTTGGGCTGCAAAGTTTCCTCTGAGCTGGAACAACACTTGTCTGCGTAACGGAATAACAATTGCAACAGCTAACCTTGGAGCTTGCAAAAGGTAAAAACCCATATTGTGGATTTTTGGCATTGATGTGTTCATTCAAGAAATAACTGAACACTGCAAAATGCCAAGGATCAGGTGAAAGAATGATGGGAAAATCTTAATGTCCTCTATAGACCAATATAAAAACATAATGGGTTTAATCATTCAGGGAGATCCTATTTTGTATGATTTGTCTGGACAGCATGCAAATCAAAGTTTTTCTCAGTACTCGTATCATTAATAAACGATTATCAATGCCATTAATGTGCTTATTATAGCTACAATTTTATATTAAAACTGCTGTATACATAAGCTCTCAGGCTGGAAACTATTAATATTTTAGCATTATCTGCAAGATTGCAGTGAATGTTTTTGTGTGAGCTGAGTACGTAAAGATGAATCAGCAGAAGACTGGCATGTAATCAGTGGAGCCAGCCCCACACTATACAAAACACACACAAATCAAGGAGATCAGTGATGCAACGACTCAGTGTATCAACAGTAACCTGACATATGGCCAACACCATCATCCCAGGCATGGGCAGAGTACTCTAAATTCTCATACAAAGGCAAAATATTCTGGTTCCAATGAATCTTCTATGAACAACCTTCTTATTCCCCCTCCCTCGACTCTGTCCAGGGACCGCAAGTGTCCTTTCAGGTTAGGCAGAGGATCACTTGCATCTCCTCCAACCTCAGCTACTGTATCTATTGTTCAAGATGTGGACTCATATACATCGGCGAGACCAAACGTAGACTGGGCGATCGTTTTGCTGAACACCTTCACTCAGCTCGCCTGAACCTACCTGATCTCCCGGTTGCCGGACACTTTAATTCTCCTTCCCATTCCCACACAGACCTTTCTGTCCTAGGTCCCCTCCATTGTCAGAGTGAGGCTAAATGCAAATTGGAGGAACAGCATTTCATATTTCGCTTGGGCAGCTTACAGCCCAGTGGTATGAATATTGATTTCTCTAATTTCAAGTAACACCGGCATTCCCTCTCCCTCTATCCCTCGCCCACCCAGGTCGTACCAGTTTCTCATTTTCACCCACAAACAGCTAACAATGGCCTGTTTCCTTTATCATCGTAACTAATTTGCTTATAAACAATAGGTGCAGGAATAGGCCAATTCGGCCCTTCGAGCCAGCACCGAGATTCACAGTGATCATGGCTGATCATCCACAATCACTACCCCATTCCTGCCTCCTCCCCATATCCCCTGACTCCGCTATCTTTAAGAGCCCTATCTAACTCGATCTAACTTATCTTACATTCATAGGTAACTAAAAATGCTGGAGAAACTCAGCGGGTGAGGCAGCATCTATGGAGCGTAGGAATAGGTGACGTTTCGGGACGAGACCCTTCTTCAGACATTGTTCTTTATCTTTCTACGTCATCTATATTTCTCGTTTCCCTTACCCGTGACTTTCAGTCTGAAGAAGGGTCTCGACCAGAGACGTGACCCAATCCTTCTCTCCAGAGATGATGCCTGTCCCACTGAGTTACCAGCTTTTTGTGTCCACCTTCAATAAAATGCTGTTCCGATACTTGAAACTCACCAATGACAATAAACTCTCCAGCTCTCATTGGGGTGCTTCTCAAATCATTTCCATCCATTGGTGACAATATCCTGTGCATTACCCAATATTTACAGCTGGACAACCCACCAAATTATGACTAATTTACCCACTCCGTCTCCCTCACTGATCCTGCCCTCCCTCATATTCCTCCCTTTACTCACTCAGACTACCAATACCAAGTTACACTACTCACGTCCTCACTGACCACCCTGACCTCCTATCGATACTGCACTCTCCTTCACCCACAATCCTCCCTCACAATGCCATCTTCCACACTCTGTGCTTCCTTCCTCACTTCTCTGGGCACTCACTCATTCACACTCTTCCCTCCGTTACTTATTCACACTGACATTCCCAGTGTCTTCCTTCCCTCTGTCCCTCGCACTCTTCCCACCATGCCACCTCCTGCATTCAATGCATCCTTCCCCACTGATATTGGTAGCCCTCACTCCCATTGCCCCTTCTCCACGCACAGTTACCATCTCATTTACACTGTTCTTTCCCTCCTTCCAGACTCACAGACCCTGCACTCATACAGCCTCTCCAGCGCTAATTCCCTCTCTTGTTCCATTTGTGACTTCCTTCCTTCCCTCCCTTCTTCAATGAAGTGTGGTTCACTCTCCAAATCTTTGATATAGTTTGTGAAGGTGAATCCTCAGCACCAACTTCTGTAGCTCACAACTCCAAAATGACGTTTATTCCCAATCTCTATTTAGATTACCGGTCCGGTACCGCATCCCCTCCATTGAGTCTGTCCAAAGCAAGCGATGTCTGTGAAGGGCGTGCAGCATCGTCAAGGACTGCTCTCACCCCAGCCACAGTCTGTTTACCCTCCTACCATCCGCGAGGCGCTACAGGTCTCTCCGTTGCCGGTCCAGCAGGTGCAGGAACAGCTTCTTCCCTGCGGCTGTTACATTACTTAACTCTGCACCCCCCCCCCTCCTCCCGGACACTCCTTCCCCAGAAAAATTGCACTACTACGACTGTATGTACGTATATTTATTTATTGCTCATTATTCTATGTTCGCTCTTCTGGGTAGATGCTAACTGCATTTCGTTGTCTCTGTACTGTACACTGCACAATGATGATAAAGTTTGAATCTGAATCTGAATTTCTGTTATTAACAAACCCTTAATAATCCTTAAATCCATCTCAATAACAGAGAATAACATGAAAACAGGCAGCAAAGAAAGGCAATTTGCAGTGGCTGATTAACCTATCCATCTGCACATCTTTGGATTGATCAAGGACACTAAATTCACTGGTAACGGAAGAATGTGCAATCTGCTCGCATACATCATCGGAGATCAGGATTGAACTTGGGTCACCAGAGTTGTGGGCAGTAAACTCTACTAACTGCGTCAGCCCACTCTGTGATGCAGAATTTTATCAAATGCTGTCTGAATGTCCAAATACATCATGTGAGTGCGCTTCACCTGAACTGAACGCAATACTCCAAGTGTAATCTCACCAACAATTTGTACAGCTGCATCATGCTGTTCAAACATTTGCACTCAATACCCTTCCTAGTGACGGTAAGTGTTCCAAATCCCTTCTTCACTGTCACCATGGCTAGCCATTTTTATGGAAGCATGCACCTATGCTCTCTTTTCCACAACTCGCTCCAGGGATCTACCATTGTCTTTGCAAGCCTGACCTGTTTTGACATATCAAAATACAAAACATCACACTTGTCAGATTTAAATTTTATTTACCATTCCTTAATCCACCTTCCCAGCTTATTTAGATCATGTTGTAAACTTAGATCTCCTTCCTCAATTTACCTATACTACCAATGTTGATATTGAAAACAAGAGGACAATGGCTTAGGGTTAGGGATTAGAGGTTTTGAGGGGATTTGAGAAAGAATGCTTTTCACGCGAAGTGTGATTTGAATCTGGAATACTAGATGAGAATGCAAGCAAAATGAGTAGTCTCACTCTATATAAAAAGTATAGACTTAGGGCTGGTAATGGGCATTAGTGTCAATGGGGAATTGATGGCCGACAGGCAATATGGAATAAAAGGCCAGTTTCTCTTCAAATTTGAGTCATACAGCATGAAAACAGGCTCTTCGGCTCAAACAGTCCATGCCAACTAAGGCACCTGCCTGTATTAGCCCCATTTGCCTGCGTTTGGACCTTATCCCTCTAAATCTATCCTATCCATGAACATGTCCAAATGTCTTTCAAACATTTCAAACATGTCTTTCAAACCGGCCTTGCTGAGTGCCCCCCACCCCCATGGACTGTCTCCCTCGGATGGTCACGTTGCACAGACACATCTGCACTTTAGTCTGTTTGAACTGTTTGAACTGTTTTAATGTTTTTTTTACAACCATGTTCTCGGGGTATCTATATCTAAATTTTATTAGTTATTTAAGCCATGACATCGGATGGAAGCTGCATACCAAATCTCTTATGTGCAATGACAATAAAAGATATTATTATTATTATTATTATTATTTATTATTATAATTGTACCTGGCTTTACCACTTTCGCTGGCAACTCGTTCTATATACCCAGCACCATATGTGTGAACTTGCCCTTTAAATCTTTTTCCTCTCACCTTAAGCCTTTGGCCTCTAGTTTAAACTCTGTCCGGTGAAAAAGACTGTGACCGTCATCTTATCTCTGTCCCACATCATATTATAAATCTCTATAATGTCTCCCTTCAGCCTGCTTCACTTGTGAATCTTATCAGCACTCTCTCTAGCCTAATCCACACTTCCTATGGTGTAGCAACCAGAACTGCACACAATATTACAACTGATGAAACATGATGTCCCAATTCTCATACTCAATTCTATTTCACAAAGAGTGGTGGAAACAGAGACTTTGAATATTTTAAGGCAGAGCTGCATCAATATTTATAAGTGAGGGAGTAGAAGATTATGGAGGGCAGATGCGAAAGCAGAGTTTAAGTTACAATCAGATAGCCATCATCATATTAAATGGTGAGGCCAGCTTAAGGAGCAGAGTGTTCTCCTACTGCTCTTTGTATGTTCACATGTCCATAATCCTCCAAACAAGGTATTTGAAACTTGTGGAAGAATCAAACTGTTGTCAAATTGATCTAAACGGAGTCTTCTGGAATAATACATATGTGTAGTCCCCCTGCCATTGACCTGTCAAACTTGACTCCTTCGCCTCTTGCCTGATTGCAATCTAGAAACATCTAGCAACATTTTAACCCTTGCATCCTCTGCTCACCCAGTGTTAATTAGTATTAAGCTAGGCTTTGTGGACTTGCTGATATAGATAGGGTCTGTGTACAGAACACACCAAAAACTAGGGCAGAGGTGCAAAGGATTTATAGAGTTATTCATAAATCCACCATGCTGGCCAATTTGTCTTATGGTTAAGTTATGATTCAATTTTAATATTTTCAACTTCTGTTTTAAACCCCTTCATGTCTCACAACACCGTGCCTCTGCAATCTCCTTCAACAGTACTGACCTCCCATCCGCATTCCTCCATTTCTGGCTAGCACTATTGCCAAGTGTGCCTTAACGTGCATGCTCCAATCCGCTTAACCCCGTTTTTATCCTTTAAGGTGCTACTTAAAACTGCCTCATTGCCAAAACTATTGGTCATCTCTCCTACCATATTTATTTGGGTTGTGAAAAATGTTATTGGCTGACATAACTGAGAAGCATATTTGGATGCTTCATTAGCAGTTCCTCATGAACACAATCTGCTGTTGACTTAATCTCAAGGGACTGGAAGAAAAAGTGTAATTCATTACCCTCAGTTGCATAAAGTTATGTTGTGTCTATAGCTGTCGTTCAAGGCCGAGTACCACACTTTAGGAAGAATATACTTCTCTGAATAGAGAAGTTGAGGAACAGGATCACCAAGAAGATGCTAGGTATAAAGTTAAATTATGAGGAAAGATATCATGGATAAAAATTGCGTTCACTCTGGCACATGTTAAGGAGGATTCTAATTAACGTGTTTAAGTTGGTTTTAGTTTTTAGAGGATAGGTGGAAAGAAACCAGTTCCTCTGATGGGACAAGGAAACACAATCTTTAAACTCGAGCTAGCCACTCCTTCACACAAACCATGTCTGCAACAACCCTTCTATAAATTCTTCTCTGTTAACCTAATCAAAAACTTAAATTGTTAGGCAAGGAAATGAATGATTACGGAACCAAGCTGTTAGACAGAATCTAGATAGACATCAGGCCTAAACTTGTACAGAATGGTGCAACAGGTCAGAGCATTCCTGCTTCCATGTGACTGCATATCCTTTTGAGTTGTATAGTTTTGTACATACAGCAGGGGGCAGTTGATGGGCAGTTTTTTAAGTTATGTCATTTTTTTTGGAAATGCATTAGAAGATGGCTAAACTCCTTTAAAGCTAGATCCCATTGTTAAATATGGCCACAGGAGGGTGAGTAAATTTTATTCCTTGTTCTTCAGATAAGTAGCAGGAGAGCACCTGCAACATCCAGACACTTTCAACTCTTCTTACCTAACCAAGATGTCTGTAAATGACAATATCCGTGAATCTCGATTCTGAGATCTGTCCAGTCTAAGGCTGGATTTAAAGCAGGAAGGCAAAGTGTAGCTTCAGAAGCAGTTTGAAAATTAAATGTTAAAAGAAAAATATTAATTCATGCAAACATATAAAATAATCCACTAAATTGGAAACAAAATTTCACATACATTAAAATAATTAGATAGCAAATAAGGTGTATTATGATAAGCAAGGAAAATAACAGAGGATGTTAAATACATTGCAATAAACAATAAATTCAAATAATGCTAACTCTGTCCAATCTCTTGAAATACAAGTTCCCAGGAGAAAAAAAACAATTTGTCTGCATTTTAACTAAAATTGCATTTTTATCTTAATTAAAAAAAATACTTTTGGGTGCCATTCCCAAAAATTAATATCTGATAGTTGTATTAATTTTTTAAGAATTGACTAAAGGTTTTGACCTAATTCCTGTGAAATCTAATTGAACAGATGAGAGTCATTGATCAAAAGTGAAAAGAGCAACAAAACAATTAACTAGAGCAAAAAATAAAGATTAAGTTACACTTAAACTAACATGGCATATTTCAAAAGAAAATAAATGTGAAGGAGAAAAGAGTTCGACAGCAAGAAAAAGATGGATTAAATGAATGGAGTTCAATGTAAAATCTGCGAGTGCATCTGTAACCATCTCGTGAGCAGTAATCACCAAAACAAGCTACCTTGTACATTCTACATTTCTTCCTACCAACATTGTGGCAATGCTTTCAAACATTGGGGTATATGGTAGGGAAACAAAAGGGGATGGGTACATGGTCAGGTAGATAGGGGTTTAAACCAACCCGCAACCATGAGTTGCTGGCTCAGATCCATGTTAGTCCCATGGTGTACCAACTGGTCATGTTAGTTCCATGGTAGAGAAGGCAATCATTCTAGTTCCTCAGCATACAACTGGTCATACAAATGTTATGGCATAGTTGCGAGTCATTCTATACGAGCAGGACATGCCAGTCCCATGGTATATCATGTGGTACTGCTTACCCAATGATATATCAGTTGATCATGCCCAATGGTGTAGTTTAGTCCCATGATAGAGCAGTTGGTCACACTAATCTCATGGTATAGCAGCTGGCAATCGGTAGAACCACTGACTCATGCACAACAATTTCAGAAGAATGTATTGTCATGAAAATTCAGGAGAGCCAGCAACCAGGAGATTCATGATTCTCTGAAATCTATGCATCTACGTTGTAAACCCACTGAATTTACTTATTAAGAAAAGGGGATACAAAAAGCGTTCTAACATCATAATCTGTGCATTTAAACTTTCAAACTTTCATTCCCTTTAAACATTTTGTTTATAATGTTAGTCTCTCTCCATTATTCAATCGTATATGTGCACAATCACACATAGAAACATAGAAACATAGAAATTAGGTGCAGGAGTAGGCCATTCGGCCCTTCGAGCCTGCACCGCCATTCAATATGATCATGGCTGATCATCCAACTCAGTATCCCGTACCTGCACCTCTAACAACATTACATTCCAGTTGAAGAAGAGTCCTGATGCTAAATGTCACCTATCCATTTTCTCTAGAGGTGCTGCCTGACCCACTGAGTTACTCCAGCACTTTGTGTCTATCTTTGCTGTAAACCAATATCTGCAGTTCCTTTTTATTACATTTAAATTTTAGCTGCCAGGTTCCTGCCTATTTCACCAGTCTGTTGGCTCTGTAACTTGTGATAAATATCTTTAACAATTAGTCTATTTTCAAGTTCAAAGTGATCTCAATTTTGAAAATGTTTCCTGTCTGCCCAAGTGCGGGCTGACAATATTTACGAAAGTGATTTGTAGTCCTAGTACCAAAAACTGGATACACTGTGATCATCTCTCTCGAAGAAGTCAAAGGGAAGGAATCGACAGGAATGTCAAGAGATCTTTTTCTGATTCGGAGCCTGTGGCAAGTGGAGTGCCGCAGGGGTTGGTGTTGGGACCACTATTGTTTGTTATCCACGTTAAAGATTTGATGACAATATTATTAAGAATATTAGTACATTTGAAGACAACGCCAAAATTGGTGGTACAATGACCTGTGAGGAAGGATATTTACATTTACTACAGGAGTGTTCAGTGAAGCTATATAGGTGTAGCTGAGCAATAAAAAGTGAATGATCACCTTGATGGCAGAGTACTGCAGGCTCCCAAATAGTCAACAGGAATTAGAAGGGAAAATATGCCAGGAGATTACAGGACTAATAAGGGGACTAATAAGGGGAATTGTATTTTTCTTCCCCAATATAGACTAGAACTGTCATAGTGCAGAAGGTGTAGATGAGGTGGAATATGTCGAATGTGTTCAGGAAAGTATCATCAGGCAATATGTAGAGTGCCCTCCACCGGAGAAGGCAATGCTTGTTCTACTCTTAGGAAATTGGGACGGGCAAGGAAATTGGGACTGATGTTTTCGTGGGTGCAGTGACCCAAAAATGCTCAAAAGCAATGACCAACACAAAGTTCTATTAGCTTTAAACTAGTTATGGTTAAAGACAGGACCGGTCCGTATATTAAAATTCTGAAGACCAACTTTGATGGTATTAGATGAGAACTCGCTCAACCTGATTGAAGTAGGTGTTTGCAGGCAAAGTAACGTCTAGAAAGTGGGATGCATTTAAAAGTGGGTTGACCAAAGATCAGGGCATGCATGTTCCTGTTAGAGTCCAGGACAAGGCATGTGGGTGTAAGATGCTCGGATGATGAGAGAAATTGAGGCTCAGGTCAGGAAAAAGAAGGAGACATGGGACAGGTATAGCTAGGATCAAGTGTATCCACGAAGGAGTTTCAGGAACTGAGGATCATACTTAGGAAGGAAATTAGGAGGGCAAAAGGGAGGCAAGGGATAAAATCAAAGAAATCCAGAGATGTTTGTACAATAAGGGGAAAAGGGTAACCAAAGAGAGAATAGGGCGACTCAGAAACCAAAATGGTCACTCTTGTGTGGAGCTGCAGGCAATGGTCAAGGTCCTCAATGAGTATTTCACTTCTGTTTTTACCATAGAGAACTACATGAAGACTGGGGATCTTGGAACAGTCAATGAAAGTGCCTTGAGGACAGTCAGTACTATGTTCGAGCAAGTGTTGAATGTCCTAAGGCTTATGAAGGTAGACAAATCTCCCCGACCTGATCAGATATAGCTGAAGACACTGTGGGAAGCCAAAGAAATTGCAGGGGGACTGGCTGAGATATATGAATTATCATTAAATACTGTCCCTTTGCCCCAACTGCAACTCCCACCTACTTCTCCTTCTCCCCCCACCCCCCATCCACACACCTTCTACTTTCATCCCCCTGGCTTCTCAATCCGCAACTCTTCATACCTGTCTCACACCTTCTGCTCCTATCTTTGGCCTTTGCTCCAACCATTTGGCTATCAAAAAAACCCTTGCCTGTCCACCTATCACATGCCATGACCTGCTAAGTTACTCGAGCACTTTGAATCATTTTGGGGTATTAACCAGCATCTGCAGTTTTTTGTTACTACATCATTAAATACAGGTGAGGTGCCAGAAGACTGGAGGGTGGTTATTGTTGTGCCTCTATTTAAATATGAAAACTACAGATCAGTGAGCCTAACATCTGTGGTAGGCAAGTTACTGGAGAGTATTCTGAGGGATAAGATAAATATGCATTTAGATAGACAGGTGCTGATTCAGGAAAGAGGCAGCATGGTTATGTACGTGGATCATGAAACTGATTGAGTTTTTTGAAGATTTAACCAAAAAGGTTGATGAGGGCAGACCTGTTGACATTGTCTATAGGGATTTCGGCAAGGTACTTAATAAGGTTCCGCATGGTAGGCTGTTCTGGAAGGTTAGACCCAGTGGGATCCAGGGAGACCCAGCCATTATAACAAGAGGAATCAAATATAGGAGCAAAGAGGTCCTTCTGCAGTTGTACGGAGCCCTAGTGAGACCACACCTGGAGTATTGTGTGCAGTTTTGGTCCCCTAATTTGAGGAAGGACATTCTTGCTATTGAGGCAATGCAGCGTAGGTTTACAATGTTAATTCCCGGGATGGCGGGACTGACATGTGTTGAGAGAATGGAGCAGCTGGGCTTGTACACTCTGGAGTTTAGAAGGATGAGAGGGTATCTCATTGAAACATATAAGATTGTTAAGTGCTTGGACACGCTAGAGGCAGGAAACATGTTCCCGATGTTGGGGGAGTCCAGAACAAGGGGCCACAGTTTAAGAATAAGGAGTAAGCCATTTAGAACGGAGACGAGGAAACACTTTTTCTCTCAGAGAGCGGTGAGTCTGTGGAATTCTCTGCCTCAGAGGGCGGTGGAGGCAGGTTCTTAAAAATAGCGGAGTCAGGGGATATGAGGAGAAGGCAGGAACGGGGTACTGATTGGGGATGATCAGCCATGATCACATTGAATGGCGGTGCTGGCTCGAAGGGCCAAATGGCCTACTCCTGCACCTATTGTCTATTGTCTATTGTCAGCCGACTGGATAGAACATTAGTTTCATGGAAAGAAGTAGAGGGCGATGGTGGAAGATTGTTTTTTGGACTGGAGACCTGTGACTAGTGGTGTGTCTCAGGGATCGGTGCTGGGCCCGTTACTTTGTGTTGGGATCCAATGATTTGGGTGAGAATGTACAAGGCAGGATTTGTAAGTTTGCAGATGGTACTCAAGTGGGTGATATTGTAGATAGCGAAGATGACTATCAAAGATTACAACAGGATCATTTGGACAAGTGGGCTGAGGAATGGTTAATGGAGTTTAATACAGATGAATAAGGTGTTGCATTTTTGGAAGTCAAACCAAGGATAGACCTACCCAGTGAATGGAAAGGCTCTGGGGAACATTGTAGAACAGAGGGATCTAGGTAGATAGTTGCTTTAAAGTGGCACCAGAGGTAGACAGGGTTATCAAGAAGGCTTCCAGTGCATTATTATGTTACAGTTGAACAAGACATTGGTGAGGCCACACTTGGAGCATTATGTTCAGTTTTGGTCATCTTCCGATAGAAAATATATTCTTAAACTGGAAAGAATACAGAGCAAATATACGAGTATCTGCCTTGATCTTCCTCAATACCCTCTTTTCACCACCAGCCCTCTGACACCTTGTTTCCTTTCCTCCCTCTCTCACACAAATGCACCCATTGTGTCCCCTTGTCCCACCCCATCCCCGCCCCCATCCCAACCCCCATTGCTCAACGCTCTCCTCATAGAACAGAACAGTACAAGGACAGGCCCTTCAGCCTACAATGTTTGTGCTCCTTTGGTTTGTAATTCCTATATTTACTTATACCCCTGAAATACCTTGGGATGGTGTGTAATGTGATACTGCTTTATGTTAAAGGTGTACTGTAACTCCCTCATATGTTCTTCCATTTTGTTTAATAAAAGGTGAACTAACAGGTTAATGAAGCTATCAATTTCGAGTGATTCTGGTGGATTTTTACATATTTAGCATCAATCCTTCCTGCCAGACATCCTCACATTAAGCTCACACAAAGAAAGTCTCTCCAAAAGAAGTGAGGTTGGATTTGCAGTCAATGGCACAGCATTCAAAAGATAAACAACAATGAACATTTTTTTAAAATCTAAATGAACAAGCCATTGGAGTTTATTAAAATGGCCTTAAATAAATATTTGCTGAACTAATTACCTACCTAGAATTATTTTCAAATGAACAAACTCTTACCTGAGACTTTTGCAACCATTCCCCACCAGTAAAACAGCAGCAACATTCCCCTTGGCCCTGGCACAGAATCTTTTTACTGAGTTTGCATCATAAGCTTTGGACAAATCAGCCCAACTCTTACTTCCTCACCAGACTCCAGCAAGGGGCACAGCCTGTCCTCCAGCAGCAACTCACAAACTGGAGCTTCCAGGTTTCTACGTGTATTAAAATTCCAGAGTTGCTCTCAGCTCCATTGGATAATAACAGCAAATACTGTCATTCAGGTCATTACTTGGCAAATCCAGGTCACTGGGAATATTTACTGAAAATGTATAAATGTGATAATGACCTACTTTCTCAAATGATAAAAGTTTCAGTGGCTGGCTTTTTAGAAGATCTCATTAAGATGCCTTGGGCCTCAAATTCTGTGAAAGATTCTTAATCTAAACCTAAACAAGTCATTGACACAAACAGACACTGAATAACGATGTTGTATCTACGGTTCTTGTGTGTGTGTGTATGTGTGGTCAGGGGAATGGAGAGGTTGAATGCTGTCAAATTTAATTTGAAATTAGACTGAAGATCGCATGATACCCCATCTCTATCAGTATCTTAACACCTTAGTCATCTCCTGGTTCAACAACTACATTGTTTGAATGAAAGTCAGAAGTCGTGTTTCCTTGCCCATAGCTAACCAATAACAAAATCCCTCTGGGACGAATAATGAAATCCCACCAAGCAAGGCGATGACCTTGCTCCTGGAAGGTCATGTTTTTGACTTGGTGGATTGGTCAGGTAGTTCCTCGATGATCAGGAAAGATCTTCAAAGGTTTCAAAGGTTTCAAAGGTCTTTTATTGTCACGTGTACCAATTAAGATAACCAGTAAGCTTCTACCAGTAAACTTCTACAGGTGCACAGTAGAGAGCATGCTGACCTGTTGCATCGTGGCTAGGTTCGGCAACTTGAGTGCTCAGGAGCGAAAAAGACTACAAAAAGTAGTAAACACTGCCCAGTCCATCATCGGCTCTGACCTCCTACCATCGAGGGGATCTAAAGCAGTCGCTGCCTCAAAAAGGCTGGCAGTATCATCAAGGACCCACATCATCCTGGCCACACACTCATCTCCCCGCTACCTTCAGGTAGAAGGTACAGGAGCCTGAAGTCTGCAACGTCCAGGTTCAGAAACAGCTTCTTCCCCACAGTCATCAGGCTATTGAACTCAACTCAAACAAAACTCTGAACATTAATAGCCCTTTATCTGTTTATTTGCACTTTATCTGTTTTATTTATTCATGTGTGTGTATAATTTATACAATGGTATATGGACACACTGATCTGTTCTGTATTTATGCCTTCTATATTCTGTTGTGCTGAAGCAAAGCAAGAATTTCATTGTCCTATCTGGGACACATGACAATAAACTCACTTGAATCTTGATATTCGTATTACCATACAGCCATACTAAAAAAAAGCAGCAACACACAACTATATACTGCAAAAGTTGCACATTCCTCACTGTGATGGAAGGCAATAAAGTCTGATCTTCTTCCCTCATTTTATGATCTTATTCAAGTCACCAATATATTTAATGGATTGCTGGTTTCAGATAGGTTGGTTATACTTCAGTCTAACCTGTTCAAATCCAAATGTGAGTACAAAATATCCAATGACAGAGCTGGAGCAATTCAAAGTGATGTTATAACAATACTGCTCCAGGGCAAAGACCTTAAATCTTATGACATATTAAGAACAGTGATTTGTCCAATGAAAGTTGATCAAATGCTTGGGTGTGCTTTCAAGTGAAAATGGCTCAGAGAAAAATGTTTATATTTTCATTAAATATACATTAAGACCAGCAGCTCTTGTTGATAGCAGTATTTTGGAAAAATACAGCTGTTTGAATTAATAAAGATTTTACCAACAATAAATACTAGAGATGACATGTCATTGTATGTTTATAATGCTGCATGTTAATTTGTAAAGTCAATATCTATGGAGGGGATGTGTATTAAATTTGATGGGATGTTTGGGCAAGTGGTATGCCCAAATGCATAATGTAAAAAACTAACATCCAATATAGATGGATACTCTGTATCAATGATTATTTTACTGAATTTCTTTCTGAGTGGCATTGTCAAAAATCTGCTGAGCACACAATCAAATACAAACAATGAAAATGATAAACTCTCAATATTATTCACCACTGGGATGAAAGGCGGCATTCTACAAACAGAAAGTGTAGCTGTGTTAAAGCACAACAAGATGTCTGACAATGAACTCATATATTTACAACTGAAAATCATTTTTTACGACAGCAACACTAAACCAAAGTAGAAAAAAAAAGTCATTGACAGATTACCTTCTTTTACAGAATGAGAAAGCAGTGTTGGGCTGCTATATTTACCTGGCAGTATGCAGGCATTCTGCACTCCTTCCTCGTTTTGCTCTGGGCAGCATAAGGAGCTCACTGCACAGACATGATGAATGGGGAGCAATTCAGTGAGGAGAAAAGATGGAGCAATGAAAAAGAAAGTGAGATCTGATGAAGACGCGACTGAATGAACAAATTAAAATATTTTCATTGTATGCTTCAATGATACAAGCACTTAAAACTTTCCAACAGGGAACATGTTAGCTCTTGTGATTAAATATCAGAGAGAATGAATTTAAATGTACCATTGCATTAAATGCAGTCCCTAATAGAATGATGTTAAATTTAATTTATCTTATTAACAGGGGGTCATGATATAATTAATGTAGTAAAAAACTACCAAATTACTTGGAAATGTTAAAGAATGCCCCTCATTCCCAGACTCTGAAAACCACATCGTATTTGAATGAAAATTATGTAAGTAAAATTATTTCCTAACCAAAGCTTTTTTGTGACAATCACTGATGCAGTGCAGAAGGCAACGTAAATATGGATATGTGTCGTAAGGAACTGCAGATACTGGTTTAAATCGAAGGTAGACACAAAATGCTGGAGTAACTCAGTGGGACAGGCAGCTTCTTTGGAGAGAGGGAATGGGTGATGTTTCGGGTCGAGACCCTTGAAGAAGGGTCTCGACTCAAAACGTCACCCATTCCTTCTCTCCAGAGATGCTGCCTGTCCCTCTGAGTAAATACGGATATGAAAATCACATACAACTCAGTACTTACAGCAATCATGTTCCCTCCACAACAAAATCTTTAAAGATCCCCTACCCTCAGTTTGGGAAGAGATCAACAACCGTCAGGGGTTGGCCTCCAATTTTCTTACACTGGGATAATGTTTCAAGATTTAACTGCGATTAACTTGCTAACAATACCTGACCCTTGGTTTTACTGCAGCCCTGAGAGAAGCCCAGGAAAGAAGAGTATATTGAGAGCCTGTCTCGAGCAGACTTTGTTGATACTTTCACACAACTTCAATCATCAATGAAAAGAATGATAATGGAAACATATTCTTTATCAAAACTGCTACTTTATTTGAAATGTATGCAATAGCAACAAGTTTTTCTCTCAGGAAATATGCTAATACCCAATTATAAATTGTACCCTGATTCTATCTATAAGATTTGCCATCCCAGGAATCATTTTGATGATGCATCACTGAATTTGTTCCATAGCAAAAGCATTCTCAAAATAAGAAGCCACGACAAGACCCGTACACCAGCAGCACCAGTCCCTGATCCTACAAATCAGATCCTCTCACTATGACGGTCAGCATACCATTAGATTTCTTATTCCTCAGCTTCACCCGCACACTTATTCCCAGTGACTGGTGTACAAGAAACCCTGATATCATTAAACCTTCCTCTTTCCTTATCTCTCACCATTGAGTAAAACATCTCCCACATTATACTGCACCTGCTTGAACCTGCCCACTCCTTCACCCTGTCCAAATCAACCTGGAAAACACTGTGCCTTAATTTCACCATTTGGTTGCTCGCTATTTTAATTATATGACATTTTTGTTACTAACCATTTGCAGAAATAGAGCAAGTAGCGAGGAACTATGAAGCTGTCTATTATCCCCCTCCTCTGTGCAAAGAGAAACTTGCATCTATTAATCTATCTCATTGTGGGATCTGTACTTTAAAGAAAATCTGTACTTTCTCTGTAACTGGAACAATATATTCTACACCTTGTTTATTTTTTCCTTTGCTCCACCTGATGCACTCATGTATGGTATGATTGCCTGGATATGATGCAAAACACAGGTTTCCACTGAGTTTGGTACACCTGACAATAATAATCAAATACCAAGAGGAGTAATTCACCGTTTCTTCAGTCTCTACATGAAACTGAATTCCCTTATCCCTGGTATCAGCCTGATGAATCTCCTCTGTCTCCACTTTCGAGCTCTGGGAACCTACACATGACATCTAGAACCAAAGACATACTGTAGGACAAACCTAACCAGAGATGTAAAGATCATTAGCATGAATTCCTTTACGTTCAGTGCTCCTGTTTGTGAAGCGGAGCATGCCGTACATTGTTTAATAGCCCTCCCAGCTTGCACTGTCACCAAAGGTTTATAATGACACACCCCTAGCCTGCACTGGCATCACCATAGCATCACTCCTTACTAACTGATTCCCAGATAGTGCTCAAAATATGTACATTTAAAATAAATGTCTTTCAACGTTGTCAGTTCATTGTTCATTCGCTGTTTGTGCGCATTAGTTTTAGTTTAGAGATGATACAGGCCCTTCGGATAACTGAGTCTGTGCCGACGCACCCGCAAACAAATTCTATCTTACACACGAGATGAAGAAGGTGAGCGATGAGGGTCAGAGAGTGGATGTTGGCTACACAGATGTTAGTTAGCGATTTGTTAAGGTCGCTGATAGTGGGCTCTCTAATGTAGATGTAGATGGGTTGGTTATTAAGTTAGCAGACAACACCAACAATGGTGGTGTTGTGGACTCTGAGGAAGGCTATCAAAGGATACAGTGGAGTATAGAACTGTCACATATATGGGCAGTAAAATGGCAGGTGGCATTTAATGCGAGTGGCACATGTCCTCACAGGCAGTTTATGTAATGCCTCTCAGCTCTCACTTCTCTTTCATCGACATACATTGATGGTTCATCTCTCCCTTCATCCACAACCGATTGTCAACCCAAAGCTCTTACAACTTGATAACACCTCAGATTGTCAGCTCATATCCTCAAATGCCTGCTCATGGCATTTGCTGGATCTGCCCACTGTCAACTTGAATGAATGCACTGTCCATGCTTGCTGGAGAACATACCAACAGGCACTGATGAGGAAAAGATATGCATCCCATTGCATGTCAAGTCCCGCCATCCTGTCCAGCTGTGGAACTTCAGGTTGCAGGGATTAGCAGAATTTATCTTCTTTGTTCGTTGGGGACACCAGATGTGACAGTGCGCTGCAGGATTAATCTCTCTGACCCCTGGTATAACATCTTGACTGCTTCTGGATCATTACAGGACATGCCCAGCAGGCAGCAATACTGCGAGTGCAGAGCTAATGTAGCTTAGAGATGATAGGCCTCTGGATAAATTACTAGAATCTATTGTTTGCATGGTGAGTGAGGGGATCTTTGATCTATTCTGCATCTATTTCACTGAGGACCTTGCTTGCCCATCTCCTGCAGCTCCACATATAGATGACCATATTCTCTCTCTAGTTACCCTTTCCATTTTAGTATATATAAATCTCTTTGGATTCTCCTTAATCTTATCTGCTAATGATAACAATTTCCTTCTTCAGGCAACCCAGCTGAATACAGTGCAGATGCGATTCACCAGGATGTTGCCTGTATTTGAACATTCCAGTTATAACTAGACATTGGATGGACTGGGAGTTTTATTTGGAGTGGAAGAGCCTTGGAGGTGACCTGGTTAAAGTACAAATAATTATGAGGGGGACAGATAGCGCAGACAGTAAAAAACAAATTCCATGGTGGGGTTGTCTAAAACAAAACCGGTAAAAGTCCAAAGAGGTTTTGGAGGGCAATGGGGGGAGGGAGGGTTATCTTAAACACAGAAAGTGGTTGGAATCTGAATGTGTTGCTGGTGAAAGGAGATACTCTCACAACATTTAAGAAGTGTTGGAAAATCACTTGAATCGCCAAGACATAGATGGCTACCAATTAAATGTGGGTAAATGGGATTGGTGTAGATAAGTACAGTGGTCAGGATAGACCTTGGGTGTGGGGGTGGGTGCGAAGGGCCCATTTCTATATGGTGCTATATGGTGCTATTCTGTGACTCTAATGATATAATATATAGTCACCCTCACTCACCAAAACATGCATCATGAGATTGCTGCACTCTGAGACCACTGAGCAAAGTCACATTGTGGTTTCCCCGTCTCCCTTATTATACAATGAAATAACTGAACTATACTCACTGTACTCTTCATACTCACACAGGGAGCTCATCGCACACACATCACATCTAAATCCTACCTTTTAATAATTTTCCTAGTTTCATTTATAATACACACGCTCACAAACACGCAGACATGCATGCACACAAACACATACATGCTCACACACACAGACATGCATGCACACAAACACATGCACGCTCCACGCACACACAGACATGCATGCACAAACACACTCACACACAGACATGCATGCACACAAACACGCTCACACACACAGACATGCATGCACACAAACACATACACGCTCATGCACACGCAGCCATGCATGCACAAACACATACATGCTCACACACACACACAGACATGCATGCACACAAACACATACAAGCTCACGCAGACATGCATGCATACAAACACATACACGCTCACGCACACGTGCAGACATGCATGCACACAAACACATACATGCTCACACAGACAAGTTTCCGCTCACTCCATTTACTCAAAATTCAGGATGTCAGCATATCTTTTCTAGTATCTTTATAAATGTATCCAAACATGATGTAACTGAATAGGGGGATGGCCTGGAGGAGATGAATGGCCTCTTCCTGGTTGTTAGCTCTTAATTTCCAACCTATTGTTTGGGCCTTCCACCTCCCATTGACAGCACTTTCAGGTAAGCTCTCCAAGGGAAACTGCCTCACAGGTCCCAGAAAAGGTAGTGTTCCACTGAAATTCAATCAGAATTTGCTAATCAGTCCAAGCTAGTCAGACAATGGCCTTGCATGCTTTGAATGGCAACATTTACATTGGATTTCATGTGCAGAGAGAATAGATAAGCTTAAAAAATACCACTCATCTTCCCCAAGCTGTTTCTTGCAGAGAGGTAGTAGTGATGGGCAGCTAAATTTGGGAGTGTTAACACACAAGGTTAAAGCACACACTCTCCTTTGCCTGTTTCATCCATTGCAGCCCTCCCACCAGAACCTGACTTCAAATGCTATTTCAGGTGCCGTACAGCTCAGAGGCTCCACAGACTGTTGGTTATTGGCTGCAAGCAGCTTAGAGCTCAAGAGATGGAAGCAAACGTTCACCATTCATTAAAACTGACAACCATCTTCCTGTCAACTTCCAAGTACCCCAATGTATGCTGCCATGACATTATGGTCATCACACATCTGAGAATTATTATAGTACGAGTTAATAGCTAGGCCTTGCTCTCTTTGTCTTCTACAAAGAACACCAGAATAAAATGATTCATTATCACCATGATATTGCGTAAAGTGCCAGTAGCAGAAGAGAGGATTTATTTCCTGTGATTTGCTCTCTGTATCTAATAATGATCCACCTAACCCATGCTGGTCATAACCTCCTTCTTTTCATTTTCATAATGGTATCAAGGACTAATATCACCCAACCCTACAGTCTAGTAATCATGATACACCCGCTGACTGGAAGTAGTCTGGCATTACCAGTCATTAGCCTGTAATAGATGCAGAGGTTGCACACCAAGCTGCAGTGTGGTTTGGTTAGGAGATTTCCAGACTTTTGATCCAAACTGTGTCGGTCATGTTAGGCAAGGATAATAACTTCTGTTAAATGATGTGCCAAACATGAGGACAGATACAGTCCTCCAACACACACTGCTTCAGTTCTTGTATGAAGAATGCCCACTTGAATGGAAGTTGTGGAAAGTGAACAGCTTTGGGAGGTTGAGCCCGGTGGATTCAGCTTGATCGTATGCAAGTGTGAAAATCTTCACAGGGAGACCAAGCAGTCTCTCCAAACATTTTGGCAAAGGAGGTCATCTCAGACATCTCTAGGGGCAGCTGCATCAACATTATGATCCCATTCCAAAGCAAAATAATTAAAGTGCACGATGAAAAAAAAACTTTTGGGAAATGTCAAGCATTACACTTGCTTGCCCCCCCCTGAGAAAAGGAAAGATAGGTTTGACGTTTCAGGAGAAAATAAAACAGATTATGGTTCCAAAATTCATTGGAGCTGCTCATGATAAGGGTGCATATTTAGATACCTCCTCAAGCATTGTGATGCACACTGCCAGTCTTGTAGAATCGTAAAATAATTGAGGTCTTTTATATCTGATCACTGCTGTACATGTGCAGGAAACGGGATATCCAGATCGTTGTAAAAATCAAAGCTAACTATTTATCTCCACCATGAATGACTTTCTGGATCGTAGAAAAAAAAGTAGATAGTGACAGAAAAGGATTTCAAGTCAAATTAAATACAGGTACAGTGAGTTAAATAAAGAAAGAGATACAAAGGTTGGATTGGCAAAAGAGAAAGAGACAGAAGGGAAATGAAAGGATAGTAATCCAATTTAAAGAGCACATGGGAGCTATTAACCACCAGTGTGATTGGGATCCCACAGGGTTTACTCTTCCCTACATTGTTCAATACTATCTTTGTGTGCTTCATCTGCATTTTCTCAAAACACACTAAGAAACTCTCTGTGATGCTCCATTTCCACAAGGCTAACAATGAAATGCTGCAACTCATTTTGCAATTTGTAGTAATTTGCATTATGACAATTTATTTTAAACACTCTAATAGCAACCAGCATTAACTTGTTATTATTTTACCAGTGAATCCTTGCCCACTGTGAGCTAGATTTAATTTTGATGTTGTCAAGATTGCCGGCTGGTTGGGAATCTGAATATAAGTCACCAGGTGTATATGGAGCTCAGACAAACAGAAACTAATTCAGAGGTGATGTGGTCATGGAATAATTCAGCTGGTAAATAATTCAGATCCTTTGTAACTTAGTCACCTCTCTGCGTACGAGATGGAAGATGTTTTACACCAGTGGAATTACTTACAAACACCACCAAAATGAAAATTGACACAAAATGTTGATCAAGATGCTGAACAAGAGGAACAGGATAATTGATGAACACTGTACCTGTCTCTTTCATATGGGTAATGATTGTCTATGTCCCTGGGCCTGTGCTCGACAGGACTGCGTGAGACAGCTTGGTATTGGGTGGGAGAACGAGATCGCCGACTCTGATGGATTTCGTCTAGACTCCTATACGAAAAGATTTACAGTTCAGTAGAGGATGGTCAAGGCTACTGCAAGTAGTAAAAACTTTATCTCAAAATCTTTCATCTCAAGAGAAAGCAATTTAGTGTAAGAAAATCAAAGAGCACCAACCCATAAAGTATCTTTTTCTCAAATGATTTTGAAATTCCACAAGAAAACTTTAAATCAAAATAGATTACCGAATTGACAAATTTGTAAAACAAAGGTTATATATACTTCCTGCCCATCGTTTAAAAAAAAAAAGAAACTTGCAGCAAGAAGATGAAACACACCTCTGTAGTGGGACACTGGGTAAACGTGACCGGGTCCTGCCCTGGTCATCACCACGGTGAGGAGAGACAGAGCGTGAACGATGATGCGGGCTTCGCTGTTGATCTGGCACTGTTAGTGTGCTTGCTCTACTTTCTCTACTGCTAACCCTATAATCTGTTGGTTAAGATGCCAAAAATAAAAGTACAATGTAAGTTTTAACATTTGTTTGTATGAACAATAATCAATACGAACAATGCTGCAACTGTAAAGATGAACTTTAATGAAATAAGAACTTAAAAGCGTGATTCCATGCTAACAGCTTTTTTAACCGTCTCTATGGCTCATTACTTTTAATCCTTAAAATATGAGATGTTCTTTAAAATGCATGCAAACAAGACAACCTGTACCCAAACTAGATTGTTAAGGGGCTGGTCTAGTTATGTGATTGACATTTATTATGCATTATTATGATTAAAAACAATTGGAAGCCATCACCTTGGTCATGTGGAGAAGTCCAGAGGTCATGCAAATGTCTACATTAGATTAAAGCAAAGCCATGCAGGTTGCAGTCACTTGGAAATCTCAGTTCTATGGCTATATGCTGCTCTATTGCAGTTCACCTGTGGAGCTCAAGCAGGAAGGCTAGAACATGGCCATTGACTCGTCACAAAGTAGTATTCTTTCCAACCAGAGTCTTAAATGTTATAAAGTGCAATTTATTTTGGGAAGCATTAGGTGAACATAACATAGGAAATAAATGAGAATAATGTTTCTCTTCTGTCAGAAGGCAGTGGCATAAACCAGCACTAATATCAAAATACCAAAACTGTAAGTGAACACTGAATTAGGTTTCCAGCCAATTAAATATGACACGTAAAGGCATGTTACCACGTAACTTCCTCAGCAATCAAGATCAATAGCTCTTAAATTATTCATTCTCTCCTTTGAAATTCAAAGCATTGGATTTTAAGCATTTCCCAATAAATAAGATTTAACTATGAAATATACATCGTTTTTTATGAAACAGATTGTGACATGAAGTTCCAAAGTTGAATTATTTTATGAGAACATTTAAGAGGATTTCAAAATGGTGAGGGAAGTTGATCTAGATAAACTGCTCAGACAGCTGAGGGGTTGGCAGGACAAGCAGAGCAGGCGTAAGAATTGAAACGACTGGAAAGCCTAGAGTTTTCAATTAGCTTTATTCTATAAATAAATGAGTTAGTATTAGGATTTTAACAGTTAGAATCAGAATATTTAAACTAATCTATTTTGGCATAGAGTAACAAACTTGCAAAATGAGTGATCCAGATAGGCCATTGGGCCTTGCTTCATTCATAAAGCAGTGAGTTAGTTTCAGGATATTGAAAATACAAAGGGATAATGTGAGATGGTTGGTAAATGGGGAAATGTATTTAAAAAAGGTAATTTTGTTTGGCATTTTCACTTGTAGCCCTTCATTTTCTTAACATTCATGGTGATTTGTTAATCACAAGTTGCATTTTGCAGAAGAATGTCAAAGGCCAAGTTCTTTGCCACTGGAGTGACAGAAAACCAATGACTTCTCCCTGCACCCCATGAAGAGATCACCGATGAGTATGGCATAGATTGGGTAACAGAACACTCAAACATAAAGCAAAAATCAATTCATGAAAACTGGGATTAATTAAAAAATAAAACCGACATAACAAAGCGGAATATTTAGGTGCAGTTTTTTTTGGTTTTTAATCTAAAGATTAGTTTTAGATAGAATTTAATTGCAGAATTGTGTATAGCACTTAAGATCTAAGGGTTTAACCGAATACATTTCAGCCAACATTCAGTCAAATATCACCCACTAATTTCAACACTGTTGTTTTGGCTTGAGTCATGCAGCCACTTCTAATATGGATGAATAGTTGTTCAATTTATGTGTACAAATCTTTAAATGAATTTAATAAGAAAAGAGAGCATACAGTTAATCCTAGTTTTATTGAATTGGGGGCTTGTGTCATTTCCTTCCCAAATAGATTTCTTGATGCAACTAAATTAGGCCAAATGTTTTCTGATCATAAACAGTTTTATTGTTAGTTCACAGCTCTGAGCAAATTGAAGACAAATTATAGCCCAAAAATGAGCAAGTTTATTTTATTTTTTAAAATTCAGACTGTTTGATGTAGTTTGATGTAACTGCATATACAACTCTGTTATTGTGCTAAACTGTGCTATAATCTTACAATTTTCTTTTGGGGGACATTTATCGAGGATTTGCTACTCAGGTGTGCAGGATACGAAGCTGCAGAATCGGGGCTAAAAGACTCCATCTCCAACCCAAGTCTCTACTTACCTTGGCTTCAGATCTCAACCAAGGCCTTGCAGTTAGTGCATTTTGTGTATAAAGTGTGAAATTGCCCTGAGTTACTTGTGGGGCATCAAGTTAAATAAATCCAAAACAACAATTTTTGTGTTGTTCACTTGTGCTGAACATTGTGTTCAATCAGATTCAAATGATTTGTTTAAAATGTACATGTCAGCCCAATTAATAGCCGTTTATACACCTCCAACTGTACATTGAAAAGCAAAATGCTTCATCCTCACAGTGGGAAATAAATACTGAAGCAGTAATTTTAAAGGAGTGATTATTATTGCTTCTTTGTATTACATCTCAGCTAACGTGCATGGGCTTTGACATATGTAATTACAATACAATATCATGGCTGGCAGATGGGTATTATCTGCTTCTTAAAACATTACTGACCTCCTGCTAGAGCCCCACATCAAAAGCAATTCTAAATGCAGATAGCATTCATAATGAGAGCATGTTCTGCCACCCACCCACCTGCTGTGACCACTCCAATACCATCATCAACATCATAATCTGAGATGTCACTATCACTGATTCGCTGAGATCCTGGTTCGTGATGGAACAAACAGACAAAACAACTGTGTGCGTGGACTCATTAACATTTACGAGTTATTTTTAAATCAGAAATGCTTTGAAGAATAAACAAATAAGAGTAACCTAGAAATTTAAAATCTGTTGAGTTATTCTACATTTTTAGCAACAGTTTCTAATTTGGATCTCTAGTACAGAATAAATACATTCAAACAAAGTGAAAATGAGACACATATTTAGCATATCATGGTATTTCACTTAATAAACTAAAATCAAGAAAAAAAAGAATTAGATTCTAACCATAACATGGCAGATGACCCATAGGATTCTTACTGCAGATACTTACACATTGGACAAATGTGCTGGGAAACTATCATGTTCATTTGTGCACAACTCAAGATCTTTCATCCACTAATCATCTGAAAATTGTGGAGGACATACATACACATACATACAAATTCCCAATATGTGGTTTCTCTAAGCGAGGCTCTTTGGCAGGATACTACACTGAGAAATATATTCCTAACACCTGGAATATTTTTTTTGTTTGTGTTTGTTCCATGGGATTGATGATTGGTAATACCAGATGTACACACCTTGCTGAGACTGCTACTGAATCAATCAAACCAATTAAAGAATGGACCAAATTTGGGTTGGATATTCTTTATGCATATTTTAAATTACTATTATTATGCTATAATGCTTTTAGTTCCACAGCAGACCACAACATTTTTAGTTCAATGCCTAGGAATCACTTAAAATGTGTTTTAAACACTGTGATTGCAGTTTCATTTAGCTTGGGAGTGGCACTTATGGGGCATGTGTAAAACAGCAAATCTGGAATCAGTTTGTGGCAGTAAGATGTGAATAGGTAACATTTCTGTATTAATGCATCTTTTTCTCTCAGATACAGTGATGCAGGGGGGACTTCCATTATTTGTCATTTTAAATCAACTTTTTGGGCATTTAAACAAGCTCCCAGAGTGCAGTGGAACACAATTAGCTTTGCATGGTATAAATATTTACCATGTTCTTATTTTTTTTATTCCTGATACGATTAAGCAAAGTTCACTTATTTTTATGAAAGGGCAATCATATTTGAAAAAATTGACAGTCGTTTTTCGAGCACAAATTTACAAATTCAGAGCTTTGAGGAAATTTGACTTCACTGAAGCTATACCTCTGTTTTGTTATTCTTCACATTGATTATCTGGATTTTAAAGAGGTATTTGTTGAGATATTATTATTTTAAATGGGTACATAAAATAAGCACTCACAGAGTTGAGAATATTGAGGATTAGTAACGTGGCAGAAAACAGAGTATGAATAAACAGGTCATCTTTAGCTTTATAGATTGTAACTGATGACGCCCCCCCAAGGACCTGTACTGGACCACCACAGCAGCACTGCAGACAATGCAGCTGATTCATAGTGCCATTGACACAAGTTTGATCCAAACATCCAGTGATTCCTCAAAGATGGGTTGGTTGCGGGGGGGGGGGTGAAGGAATAAAGGATATGTGAGAGAGAATAGTTTCAAGGGAAATAAATGAGGAAATAAGATAGATGCGATTGCTCAGCAAGGCAGCGCATACTCAACGAACTGAAGAGCCTCCCTCAAAGATGTAAGGAAATATAAAAATAAATTCTGAAAATATGAACCCCAACTATATGTGGCAAAATGAGTGACTTCGATGAAAAAAGGACATGTACCACATCCAAAGGTGGAAAAATAAGGTGCCACCAATATTCTGATGTGTCATAGTATCAAGAGCTTTACATCACAGAAGAATGACATTAAAATGACAGTGTTTTGGTCAATCAAGAAATTCGTTTCAGGTCTGAGAAGGGAGCCAACCGGAAACATTGTGTGTCCATTACCCTCGACACATGCTACCTGAGCAGCTGGAGGAACTTCTTCAATGGATTTGTTTTCAGGATCTCAGCAGAGCCAACATGGTCAGCATTTAAAACCCTCCCTTAACTGTCTTCATAGTTAATTATGGAACCGCGGAGATATACAGCATAAAAAACTGTATGCCCTTGTCCTATCAAGTCTGCACCAACCATCTAGGATAATATTGCATTAATCCTTCTTTTAAATTTCCCTATATACTCATCAGCTACTGCGAGATTCTACCACTCACCTACAACACACTAGGTCAATTTACAGTGGCTAACTAACCTACCACTGAACATCTTTGGGATGTTGGAGAAAATTGGAGCATCCAGAGGAAAACTAATTAGTCACAGAAATAATGTACGAACGTCAAAGAAGTGCTGCCTTCTTTAGCCACTGTAGCCCTTCTTGCAATGGTTTTGAAGGATCTGTTGGCATAGATTTACTGATAATGAAAAACTGGTTTTATTTCCTAATCGCGATGATGTGCAACTTGGAGCAGAACCTGTCGGTGATTGTGTTCCCTTGTGCACCCTGCCCATGTCCTTGGCATAAATATAGCAGAATTGGGAAATGTCGTCAAAGTAGCCTAGACAAGTAACCTCCGTGAAATTTGTAAATACAACCACTATGCATCTGTGGTGGAGGGAATGAGTGTAGGATAGCGAATGAGATGCCAATCAAGTGGGGTGATTTTTGGTATTAACATTAATCCCATTTTTCAAAATCTTTTTAGACACTATCACAAAATCATTGTAGTAACACTATTGAATCCACTTTCCCATCAGCCTTGCAAACTACTTCGCCTCAATTTAGTATCCATTTTTCCAAAAAGCATTGGGTTCCAGATAATAACCAATTTTAGTTGATGAAAGTTATTCCTCATATCTCTCAAGTCTATGCCATCACTTTCAATCTCTACCCCTTATCTTTGAACCTTACAGGAACAACCTCTCTCTATGTGTCCAATGCAAACAAATAAACATGTGAATCAAGACCAAGAGTAGGCAGCTGTCAAGATCTTGTGTGTAACAATCAAATTCTTCTCAATCTTCAAAACCCATCATGATTTAGCACAGTATAAACTTGCCATCTTCGAAACCAATACATTTCTTCTGCTCTCTTTTGAGGACATTCATAACCTGTCAAAAATTTGGTGACCCAAATTAGATGCAGTACAACCCAAATTAGTTGTTTTTTAAAGATTCAACATAGCCTCCCTGTTTTTGTAATCTGTGCCTCTGCTTATCAAGCTCATTCCATATGAAGCTCATTCCAGACTATTTGCTTAACATTTTTTTGCCCTTTTCACAGATTTATGCACACAACGCCAAGTTCCTCACACCCTTTAGAACTGTGCCATTTAGCATTTATTGCCTGCCCCTGTTCTGTCTTCCATAGTTATCACATCACACTTTTCCTCATTAAATGTTTCAGCTTGTTGTCCAGCCATTCTGTCAATCAACCATCTTGTTTTGCTACCTCCAGGGATCTGTGTGCAGGAACATCAAGATTCCCTATGCCTATCATCACAATATTATTCTCTGCATATTCCTTTCCTTGTCTGTTCTTCGTAAAGCCATAGAGCTATACAGCATTGAAACAGACTTTAGGGCCCACCTTGTCCATGCTAGTTAATATTCTGGGCTAGTCCATTTGTCTGCATTTGGTCTGTGATCTTCTAGACGTTCCTATCCATATATCTGCCCAAATGTCTTTGGAAAGTATAATTGCATCCACTTCAAGGAATCCTTTGGCAGTTTATTCCAGACGTGGACCATCCTCTGAATGAAAATGTGCCTCATGATGTCCTTCTCTCCCCTCTCATCTTAAGCCTATACCTTCAAATTATAGAATCCTCTATCCTGGTAAAGAGACTGAGCGTTCACTTTATTCTCGCCCCTCAAAATTTGTATACTTCAATAACGTCACCTCTCAGCCTCCTATGCTCCAAAGAAAAAAATCTAACCCATTCAGCCTCTCCCAATATCTCAAGCCCCAGTAACATCCTTGTGAATCTTTACTACACCCTTTCAAACTAAATTTCATCCTTTGTGTAGTTGGGTGACCACAACTGCACAAAATACACCAAGTTTGGTTCAAACGCCTTCTTCCCTGTCCATTTGACTCACCGTTTTCAGGGAACCATGTACCTGTGCCCCCAGAGCTCCCAGTTCTATTTCACTTTCCAGCCGTCTCCTTTTCACTGTCATGCCCTGGCTTGACATAGTAAAGTACAATATCCACACTTATCACAGTTAAATTGCATTTGCCATTCTTTGGCCTACCTTTCCAACTGATCTCGATCCTGTGGTAAACTTAGATATCCTTGCTCATTGTCCACAATACTATTATTTTTAGCATCATCTGCAACATTATTAACAATGTTAACTACAATGTCATCCGAATCATTAATATAGATGAGACAGTGAACCAAGCACTGACTCCTTGGCACACCACTGGTCACAGACCACCAATCAGTAAAACAACCCTCAACAACTACCCTTTGATTCCGTTCTCGCAGCCAATTTTGAATCCAATTGGCTAGCTCACCTTGGTTTCCATATGATCTAACCTTCCAGATAAGCCAACTGTGTTGGGACCTTGTCCAAATATATTTTTTCACACTTGGATGGACTGATTCCATTCATCACTTCAGTGCCATCTAACCAGTCCATTGTTGTTTTCTTGCAATCTACAATTATCTTCCTCATTCCAATGTCGATATCATGTATTGATAATTACCGACCTATTGCACTAGCCAGTATCTTATCTAAAGTACTGGAGAGAATACTGCTGACAAAGCTAGAAATGTATGTCCTTACTACTGACGATCAGTTTGGGTTCAAAAGAAAACATGGAACTGACCTGTGTATCTATGCTCTTAAAGAGATTGTGTTCAGGTACACAAGCCTGAATTAATCTGTATTCCTATGTTTTATTGATGCGTCCAAGGCATTTGATAGAATTAACCATGAACACTTGTTTGTAAAATTGCTAAATAGAGGTGCCCCTAAATTCTTAGTGAGAATCTTAGTGTTCTGGTATGCCCATCAAACGTTTTACGTTAAATGGGACAATGTTGTATCTGTTCCATTCTGTGTTAGTAACGGAGTGCGGCAAGGAGGAATTTTGTCTCCTATTTTATTTAATGTTTATATGGACGAATTGTCAAATCAGTTAAACAGGCTAAAAACTGGCTGTCTTGTGGGCAACACTATTGTTAATCATCTGATGTATGCAGACGACCTGGTCCTGCTCTGTCCATATAGTGCTGGGCTGCAGCAGATGTTGAAGGTGTGCTCTCAGTATGGCCTTGTTTATGACATTAAGTATAACGCTAAGAAAAGCCGCATAATGGTAATTAGAAGCGCTGAGGACAGGGAATCAACTTTTCCGACCTTTTATTTGTCAGACAGTCCTCTTGCTGTGTGTGAGGAAATTAAATACCTAGGTCATGTCATATCTGATGACTGGAAGGATGACAAAGACCTCTACCGACAGCGCTGTAAAATTTATCTTCAACATGCTTATAAGGAAGTTTTATATGTGCTCTGATTCTGTGAAGTGTTCCCTGTTCAGAACCTACATCACACCGTTATATACTGCTCAATTGTGGTCTAATTATAAGAACAAGAGTATGCAGAGGCTTAAGGTTGCATACAATGATGCAATGAGGTTGCTACTTCGTGTCCCTAGGTGGCACAGTGCCAGTCAATTGTTTGTGTCCACTAGAGTGCCAACCTGTGAGGCACTCTTAAGACAGCTGATGTTTAGTTTTATGTGTCGCCTGGACAAATCAGAGAACCACATAATTGAAGCCCTAGTCAGCCCTCTGAAAAGCTGCTATAGATTCACTTCTAGGCTAAGACGGCATTGGTGCAATAGCTTATATATATTTTAGGCTAATATGCAATTTTTTAATGTATCTTTGTAATTCTTTGTACTGTTTGATGTGTTATATGGACCTGTGTCTGAAATAAAGCTTTAATAATAATGTACAAACTTTTAAATTACATTTAAACATAAATCACTTAACTACTCAATGAAAAGCTTGGCACCTTTGTCTTAAGTCTCTGTATTTGAGGACACACCCGTCTTAGAATCAGCACAATATGGATTTATTCCTGAATGAAGGATGTTTGATGTGGAATGTTTCAATAGTGTCAGCCTGTACTTACTAAAGTTCAGAAAAAGAAAAGTGTTCTCATTGAATCATACAAGATTGATAGGCTAGACAACAAAGGCAGTTTCCTCCACTCTCTGGAAGTACAAAGACTCAGCATTAAGGATCAGAAATTTATCATTGAGATAAAGAGAAGTGTCTTAATTTTAAGGAAAGTAAAATGGTTGAGTTACATCTCATTGTAAAATCATTAATGGGCACATCTGTAATTTATCGTGTGTACACCTGCTATTGGATAGTTTACAGGAAGTCAGGAGAATAAGCTCCTGCCAGACTGAATATTTTTGATGACATCACTGAAATAACAAATTATATAAATTCCATTATATACTTGGATGTTTGGATGTCAAAATATGTCAATGGAAAAAATGAATAAAAGATAATGGCCATCAATGCTTTAAAAAATACCTCCTAAAAGATGATGATTTTATTTATCAGGTTATTTCACTATACAAAATATGTATAGGCAAGTTAAATGTATTTAATGGCTTTCTAAAAGAACAATGAGTATTTATGAAGTATTTACAAAATATGATATTACACAAGAAAATATACTCAATGTGCTGGAAATACCTTGCCCTGCTCTTTAACAGAACATTAACTCGTTTGTTTTAATCTGTTGCCATGAAATGAAAATGTAAAACGCTCATAATCCAAAGCATTGTTTTGAAGGCAATTGCCTTCTTTATGGATCCAAATTTAACAGAGCATTTTAATAAATTATTTAAAATATCTTTCCTCATTATCATAAAGGGAAAACAGGAGCAAAAATGTAACAGGAAGAGTAGATTGGAAGTTAGGTAATAGTTTGAAACGGCATATTTAAAGGAGAGCTTTTCAGTTGCTACATGGTGATTGTGATGAATGGCTCAAATTACTAAATTAAAATACAAAGCATCATCAATTTTACATTAATGATTGAATTTGTGCCCATTTCCCCCTCATTTGTGTTTTGCACCCTGCAACAGTACAGAATCAGCTCTGATTAGTCATAAGCAAAATCCTATTTAATTGTATCAGTCGATCTACCCTTCGCTGTGTTTTTTAATCTGTCCGTGGCCTTTCACACCATTGACTCCAACAACCTATTCAAGCTTCTCTCCACCAGTAACACTGACTCCACCCCCCTTCCCCATCCCACCACACACAACTACACATATAGACACACACATATATTTAGCTCTAGTGCCTCTCAGGGCCCTTCTTATCTCTTATTTTTAAGTTGGCTCTCAGCAATATCATTTACAACACGGTATCTATTTCCACAAAAGCTGGCAAACGTTCCACTGTCTCTAAATTATGAAACATTTAGTACCAGATGAGCAAACCATTCTTCCACTAAATTTTGGAACTATTAAAGTAATCACAAAATATATTGTCTCTTTCCCTGGCAACTCTTTGAAATTGAATAATACTGATCACAACGTTGACTTTAAATTCAGATCTCATATCCAAGCCGTCACCACAATCTTCTAGCTTTAGATCTGCAACACCATCGCATATCAACAGTGTGGCATTTGCTACAGAAGGATTCATCCATGTCTTCGCTGTGCCATATTCAATGACTTGAAGACTCTCCAGGCTGATTTCCCAACTCAAATATTTGTAAACATGAATTCATCATAAACTCTTCTGTCCAACCCCTAAAGCACATCAGTGTCCCTCACACATTGCATGCTGATTTATACAGTTCCTGGTTAAAACAACATCTGCCTTCCAATGTTCTCAGGCCTAATTCTATTCAAATATACTTCTGTAACGGTAAACTTGCCTCGAGGCAATGAACCAAAATACCTGCATTCTTTCATGCTGACCAGTTATACACCTTAAAATGTAATCACACCACCAGTTGTGTCCACTCTTTCAGTTACCAAGGGCCTAAGTCCTGGCATTCCCTCTCTGTGTCTCTCCAAATCTTTTTCCTCCTTTAGGATGCTCCTTAAAACTATGATCAAGGGTTTGATGAACTTTTCAGGTGTCTCCTCTTGGGAACTGGCATGTGATAATATTCTTGTGAATCACCTTGGGATGTTTTGCTTCATTTAAGCCACAAGACAACTGGAAATTGTTGTTTCAATGCACATTTAACAAAATAACGAAATATTGAACACAGAAAATATTTACATTGAACATTTACTTCACAACCTAGATACCTCGACTCTTAAATGAACTACAATTATCAATGACCTACTTTGTAGTCTTTTACTAGGACTATCCCCATGGACATGCCGCCGTGGCATGTAGGGCGATGGTTGGGGCAGTGGTAGTGAAGATACGTCATGCGTCTGAAGTTTATACCAGTGTGGTTCATCATCCAGCAATGCCGTCTCCAGCTCTATAAGGATCTGTAAAAGTGTAGCAACGTCATCTATAGCAGTCTAAGAAGCAAGCAAGAGAGAACTGAATAAAGATATAATTAAAAACAGGACCAGATGATTATAAGCACAAGTGACTGATAGCGAAAGTCATTTTCCAAAGAATGTGGGAATTATAGAAACAGCACAGGAAATCACCCAATGAATTCATTGCTGAATAAAGTATTTAGTATTTTATTCCATATACGTCTTAAAATAAGAATGGTCTTAAAATAAAATATCTGACATTTTATTAAATTGGGTATTATTATTCAAGCAAATATTTTCCTTCTAACAACTTTAATGAGGCATATGTTTGATCACTTACCATTACAACTTCTAGGTTAGAATTCTCTATTCAATTCTATTATGGCAACAACTACAAGATACAAGGCACCAAGGCAAATTCCTTGTATGTGAATACTTGGCCAACAAACTTACTTACTTACTTACTTATTTCAGACTCTGGAATGGGACGTCTTTTAAAGTCTCACCTTAGACTTTCGCCACTATCTTATATTTCATATTTTATCTATATAACAAATATAATTATTATTTGGTCTAGGGCAATGCCATGAACCATTTACTAATGTTTAAGTATTACAGCTCACAGCCCAAGTTCTTTAACTAGAAGTGAGCATTTATACTCCAAAATTCATAGGAGCATCAAAACGTAACACAACAGCAGCAAACCGGGCCTGCATTACCAGATATTAGATAACCAACCATGTTGGAGCTTATGTTTGGAACATGAATCACTTCCAATTAGTTATTCCTGTGATATCTCCACATAAACCAAGCCTGAATTAAGCTGGTTCAAGACCTGATGGTAGAGTACATAGGATTCACACACATAGTGACAGCTCAAACCTTAATTCAGAAATTGTGATTGTGAGTGTTGTTAATTTATATTCCCTCTTCCATAAGTAAAGGACCGAGAATGTCTCACACATGTCAACAACAAAAATGCTACTTCTCTTTAAATTGCTCTCCTTTTCTCTACTTTTGTTGGGCAAATAAAAATATTTCCCAATCATTGTACATCTCTATTCTGAATGCCTGACCAACCTATCCTTCCTAATTTCACTTTGTGTTAAAGGATCAAATTGCTGAACATAGCAAATGATCACAGATCAAATTGCTAAGCATACCCATTTACTGAATTACCAGAATGTACAGTGTTTTCAGAAAGTATTCAGACCCCTTCTCTTTATCCACATTTTGTTACGTTACAACCTTATTTTAAAATGGATTAAATTATTATTTTTTATCATCAATCTACACACAATACCTTATAATAAAAAAGCGAAAACAGGTGTTTAGAAATTTTTGCAAAGTAATTAAAAAGAAATAACTGAAATGTCACATTTATATACTTATTCAAACCCTTTGCTATGACACTCAAAATTGAGCTTAGGTTCATCCTGTTTCCATTGATTATCCTTGATTGTTGTCCACCAGTGGTAAATTAAATTGATTGGACATGATTTGGAAAGGCACACACCTGTCTATATAAGGTCCCACAGTTGACAGTGCATGTCACAGCAAAAACCAAGCCATGAAGATGAAGGAATTGTCCGTAGACCTCCGAGACAGGATTGTGTCGAGACACAGTTCTGGGGAAGAGTATAAAACAATTTCTGCAACATTGCAGGTCCTGAAGATCACAGTGGCCTCTGTCATTCTTAAATGGAAGAACTTTGGAACCACCAGGACTCTTCATAGAGCTGGCCGCTCGGCCAAGTTGAGCAATCGGGGGAGAAGGGGAGGTGATCAAGAACCCGATGATTACGCTGACAGAGCTCTAGAGTTCCTCTGTGGAGATGGGAGAACCTTCCGGAAGGACAACTATATCTGCGGCACTCCACCAATCAGGACTTTATGGTAGAGTGGCCAGAAGGAAGCCACTCCTCAGTAAAAGGCATGTGACAGCCCGCTTGGAGTTTGCCAAAAGAGTTGTTTTCTCTGGTGCTCTGGTCTGATGAAACCAAGACTGAACTCTTTGGCCTGAATGCCAAGCGTCACGTCTGGAGGAAACCAGGCACCGCTCATCACCTGGCCAATACTATACCTACGGTGAAGCATGGTGGAGGCAGCATCATGCTGTGGGGATGTTTTATCAGCGGCAGGAACTGGGAGACTAGTCAGGATCGAGGGAAAGATGAATGGAGCAAAATACAGAGATGAAAACCTGCTCCAAAGTGTTCTGGACCTCAGGCTGGGGCGGATGTTCACCTTCAAACAGGACAACGACCCTAAGCACACAGCCAAGACAACGCAGGAGTGGCTTCGTGACAAGCCTGTGAATGTCCTTGAGTGGCCCAGCCAGAGCCCGGACTTGAAGCCGATCGAACATCTCTGGAAGGACCTGAAAATAGCTGTGCATCGACGCTCCCCATCCAACCTGACAGAGCTTGAGAGGATCTGCAGAGAGGCATGGAGGAAATTACCCAAATACAGGTGTGAACCAAGCTTGTAGCATCATATCCAAGAAGACTTGTAATCGCTCCCAAAGGTGCCTCAAAGTGCTGAGTGAAGGGTCTGAATACTTATGTAGATGTGATATTTCAGTTATTTCTTTTTAATTACTTTGCAAAAATTTCTTAAATGTCTGTTTTTGCTTTTTATTATGGGGTATTGGGTGTAGATTGATGATTTAAAAAAAAGAATTGAATCCATTTTAGAATAAGGCTGTAACGTAACAAAATGTGGAAAAAGTGAAGGAGTCTAAATACTTCTTGAATGCACTGTATTGCAGAACACAGTTGTACAACTTATAGCTTGCCAAATTAAAGGTTCAAGAATTTCAATTATTCCTGCTCTGAACCCCAGGGAAGGTTTTTTGGAGGAAGTTAAATTTGAGTCGCCCTCAACATCCACAACACCCCAATTCCCATTTCTACCGTGGTGAAGAGCAGTCCAGGAATTCACAATGCATCAGCGAGACAGCTTTCTGCTGCACAATGTCTGACCAATGACACAAATGCTTTAGCAATAAAAATAAATTCAGGTTGAAAGAGTTTGTGTCTTTTACCTCTCCAAGGAATCCACTTTCTTCTTCGTGCACTCGAGGCTGATCCCACAACGTGATCTCTAACATCCGTTCTCTAAAGTCTCTTCGGTGAACGTGAGAATAGATAAACGTTTGGTTCCATTTTGGCTCTAAGCTTCTCTTGACTGTTTTGGTCCTCCTCTTACTTTTGTCACTGCCAGTTAAAATATACAGTTCATTTACATTTGCTAATCCTTTCAAACCATCACAATTCAAAAATACAAAACATGTCAAGGCAACACATTCTACATATTCAAAGTGAATCATAAAAAGAATTCTGGCAAAATGAAATATACCGCGACAAAGATAATCTACTTCAGATCCACACTCAGACTGTGTTGCCATTGAGGTTTTAAAAAAATAAAGGCAAATGTTTTTCAACACTTGAACTGCAAGTTTGAAGATATTGGCCCAGATTTAGCAAAGGCAATGACACAAAACCATTGGTCTCTCTGTCACTTCACGATAAACTCTTAGCATCTTTGACATTTCAGCACGAGACATAAATTTTGGGGGCTGTGCATTATTCAGCACTTCTCCGCAGTCCATGCTGCCCATCAGAATCCACTATTAAAATATCAAAACATCCAGATGGTTGCAAACCACCTTGGAAGATTAGTGCTGTGTTGTACAATTGTTCAACTCAGTGGTTCAATGGTGCTTTATTGTCACATGTGAAAACGCACAGTGAAATTCAGTTCTGATATACAGTTCAATAAAGTATTTCCACACATAAGCACAATTCCCAACTAGCAAAGTTTACAGAAATAGTCCACTGAGACCAGTGTTGTTAATGGCTAATAAACCAAATGGCTCAAAAGATCTTTTGTGCTTGTGTGTTTTAATTTCCTCACACAAGTATTTCTACATATAATGGATAATAAAACAAAATATTTCATGTACATTTAACTTAAGAATTGATTTACGATATTTTGGCTTGTCAATGTAATGGAAATTTCCACCTATATTTTGTGCTCTATAAAAAGTTCACAATGTTGTTTTTTTCCCAAACTGATTTGAGTGAGAATGTCTGTTATTCCAAATTGATGAGATCACTGTTGCTGCCCTTCGGGGTTCGACTGGAATCAACGCCGGACAGGAATTAAGTAGAAAATAAGGTAGCCTTGCCCAAAGAGGTTTTCACGTCTTTAAGGTGGGCTTTATTCAAGATCAGTGGCAAGTATTGTCCCTTCATCACTGTCCTCAAAACGTGGGTCTTGTACCACATTGAGCTACGTTTACCAACCAACCTGCCATGCCCATACCCACCCTTGGTATCGCCAACAATAAGAACAGGCAATCTAGATCTTAAAGCCTTGATCATCCAATCTCATTTGGAGTTTCATCCTCTTTACATTTGGGGGCCTACAGTTTTATGAAGAAGTCTGCTGTAGCATTGCTGCCTGATGGGTGAATACCAAGTAAAAAATACCAATATTTAGTATCATCTTGGGCTTAGTAAATGAGATTAATGGAATTGACATAGGGATTCAAGAGACATTTATCAATGCTGCATGACTCTATGACCATCAACGATGTGCACGGTATCTAAATCTTATGTACTTTATTAAGTCAAAAGTTGAGACCTGTGGAAGTTTAGGAGGAAAGTTATTTATTTGTATGTTTGTAAAGATTCTTTACAAAATGCACAATTTACATGCAGCCAAAGGGGATTTAAATGGAATATGGTGGGATCACTGCAAGAAGAAAACAACAAAGCTTTTATATATCCCGTGGATATATATTTTATTTTATTGGCAATAAAGCACATTTGGGAGTCCTCACCATCTAATTTAGGAAACAGAGCTGCTAATTTCTATGCTCAGGCAAAAGCGTATGTTCAACATGTTTTCTCTACATGAAAGATGCCATATCAAATGCTAAACAAATGCTGTATGCACCAAACTGGGAATTGAGCTGAAATTCACTATTTCATTTACATCAGGATTTGTTGATGGAATCAAAAGATAATCAAACTATGCTAAATAAGGCAGAAGATCAAAAATATAAATGTGTGATTAGTAATCTCCCATTGGCCATTACTAGCTAAGAAGAGGGTAGTATCACAGAAGTCTGCATATAAAAGATGCTGAAGGAGGCCACGTGTGTGCCATCAAAGCCACGTCACTTAAAAAAGTGCTACGATCTAATCCCCCCCTTCCAGCACTGGGTCCATAGTCCAGTCACAGTTCTTCAAGTACACATCTGAGGATTGTTTATGCAGGATTCTTTCCCTTTAAAGTACTAGCAAACCAGCCTGAGCAGTATGTAGAAACAAAGAACTACAGATGCTGGTTTATATCAAAGATAGACACAAAGTGCTGGAGCAACTCAGTGGGTCGGGCAGCATCTCTAGAAAGGATAGGTGATGTTTTGGGTCAGGACCCTTCTTCAAACTGTAAGGAATTCTTTAATTTTAAGTAACTTCTACCTTCACATCGGCTTGTAATTTTCTCCCAAATTCTCAAACCATGTCTGACATCTTTACAAAACATGGCAATAAAAACAATGTTCCTCTCTCCTGATATCATGATGTCAGTGTTGATAGGGAGAAGCTGGTGAAGTTTCTAATTTTGATTGTTTTAATGTGAAAGGAGTGAAATCTGTGAAAGATTAAAGTGCTAGAATATGAAGGAAATTATCATTATAATGGATCTCCTGGCACTATGAAGTCATAATAGAAATTTTACTTCAGAGTCACGTGAGTGACTACGTGAAGAACCCCGCCAGGACGCATGCGTGTCATATCACTACACGCATTGCAACGAGTCACAGCAGGGGGAACGACGTTCCCTTAGCGGCAAAATTTGAAAGCCGGGAACAGCAGGTAAGGAGACTGCGTTCCTTCCACTTACCTTTTAGGTGGAGACATGGACCGGATCCACGAAGGCTGCAGGAAAGCTGGCGGGGGAGAACCGCGGAGTTGCGGGCAGCCGGCAGCAGCAGCCAAAGGCACGCTAATCTCCCGTAATGGGAACAGCTGTGCCCGACTTCGCTCCCGCACCGGCCAAGCCGGGCGGGAGAGGGAAGCAAAAACTAACAGGGTCGTTGACTGCGAGGAGTCCGACTCTGCATAGCCGCGAGCGGCCAGTGCCCGTGCGCATTGGGGCCGGTTGGAGCGGCTTTAGGAGCAGCCGCGAGCGGCCAGTGCCCATGAGCATTGGAGCCGGTTGGAGCGGCTGCAGGAGAAACAGCTTCAAGCAGCCACGACGGCCAGTGCCCGAGAGCATTGGAGCCGGTTGGAGCGGCTGCAGGAGAAACAGCTTCAAGCAGCCGCGACGGCCAGTGCCCGAGAGCATAGAGCCGGTTGGAGCGGCTGCAGGATCAGCAGCAGCCAGGAGTGGCCTATGCCCGAGAGCATAGGAGCCAGTTGGAACGGCTGCTGGAGGAAATACCCCAAAGTGGCAGGCTCCGGGAGATGGAGGCTAGCCACAGTGGGCAGGTAGTAAGCCCCACAGCAGTACCTCGTGTAGGGCTGCACAGTGTTTCTCCCTCATCAGAGGGGAACACCGAGGGTCAATCCTGGGCTGACTGCAGGAGCTGGAGCAGGAGAGGCTTCAGGAGCAGCCGCAACGGCCAGTGACCATGTGCATTGGAGCCGGGTGGAGTGGCTGCAGGAACTGGAGCAGGAGCGGCCTCAGGAGTAGCGGCTTCAGGAGCAGCCGCGATGGTCAGTGACCATGTGCATTGGAGCCGGTTGGGTGCCCAAGAGCATCGGAGCCAGCTGGAGCGGCTGTTGGAGCAGGTAAGTGGCAGGCTCCGGGAGATGGAGCAGGGGGCAGCTAGTAAGTCCTACAGCAGTACCTCTTGTAGGGCTGCACAGTGTTCTCCCTCATCAGAGGGGAGTATAGGGGGTCAATTCTGGGCTGCACCTGAACAGGGGTGCAGAACATACCCCTAGTGCACATGGGGTGCAGAAAACCTATTGGAAGACACTTACCATCAGGGAACTGCAAAACACTGAATGTTCCCAGTATCAACCAGTGTATTTGAAAACATGGCAGGGCAGGGAATTGAAACGAAAGAAAGTTCTAAAAGTCCTAACAGCGGGACGGGTTCGCCCGCACAATAAACAAAAAGACATGACACTAGATCACCAGGATGCACTGGCCTTATTTTGCAAACTACCAATACGAGTAACAGCATTAGGAAGAAGTACCATCCAACCGCCTTTAGACCCTAATTGGCAGGCCTATGCAACCTGGAACCTCCATACCTCCAATATTAAAATTTGGAGGCATCTTATCTTAACAGGTAAAGAACTTGACATAGAGGGAAACCCTGGGGCACATTAAGCAACGTCTAAAAAAAAAAACTACTTCCTGGGGAATGCGCTAACCCTCAACACAGACCCAACTACAGATCCAGACACCGGCACCTCAACGACCACGGAGGATGCCGAAATAGTAACAAGCCTACTAATAGTAACCATGGAGGAAGGTGGGTCTGGCTCCTTACGAGGTTGGTGGGAGATTACAGTTCTATCTGGATGCATAGAATATATTACTACCGACACTTATATTTCAGAAGTATAGGGGTATACCATAGAATTATTCAAAACATAATCCTCCAGTTCAGCATGTACCGAACTGAATGTTCATGCTTACAGGCAAAGAAACAATCAAAAGCGCATGCTGAACTACAGTGCCCAAATAAAATAGGAGTAATGGAGGACAACCAACACGAATCACAGGAATTCGTGTCCAAAAATCTTTATCATAATATAGATGGGGGTTGCCACATCATCATAGATTTGACTAATTTGAATACTTTCGTACTTTATATTCATTACTAGATGGGAACCTTTGTTACTGCAAAGGTATTGATCCTACGGTACTACATGGCAAGCATCGTATTAAAATATGCTTGCTATACAGTTCTCATTGGAGGTGACCACAGATGTATTTAACACAATAGATCATCTGCGGTTCACCCTTAACACAGTTCACATGTCAGTGACTTTGCCGTAAGAAAGGGTACAGCCTTAATGGAGGCTTGCAGTAAACTAAACCATCCATCAGACTGGTAGTAGAATAATTGGCATTTAGTGGCTGTGTTCCAGCCACATAAATCAGACCTTTACATTATCAAATTACTGAGCGCAATCATGCGTGCACTCAAAAAATTATGGGGGTCATTCTGACAGACCTATGAAGCTACCAACAGAGGCCACTATGGTACTAAAATGGTGGAAACATAACATTAGGCATTGTTCCAATCCTAACATTAACAGCTACCCGTCTATGGAACTACATACTGATGGGCACTTGGATTGGGATGCTACTAATTCCATCTCCAGCTGTGGGGGAGATGGAATGCACAGGAGGTATCATTACAAACGCTGGGCATAAATACCTGGGGAAGTGAGTGCATGCCATGGCTTTAAGTCATATTGTTCTGTGTTATATCACCAGTATGTTAGACACCACCGTGGTAGCATATGTCAACCATATGGGTGGAAACATATCGACATCATGTGACATCTGGCCAACACAATTTGGCAATAGTGTATCCAGATAGATATTTGGATATCAGCTACCAACTTACCCGGGAAACTGAATCTAGTGGCAGACAACAGGTCACGCTAAGTCTAGAACACTGTATGGATGTTGGATAAAAAATGTATTGCTGGAACAGCACGGTATGGAACACCAGATAACGACCTATTCACATCCATGCTCTCACCAGTTATCGAATTATGTTCTTGGGAACCAGAACCTGGGGCAGTGGCTACAGATGCATCTTCGCTGCTTTGGGGGATCATTTATGCATTCCCTCCTTCTACCTCATCAGTTGGGTATTTAGGAATAAACAGTAGACTCCGCGTCTGGTATTTTGATAGTACCTGATTGGCCTACTCAACCATGGGTCCCGGTGATATCGACATGGTTTTAGAACCATGCATCACCATCCATCATAGACCTAATTTACTGGTTCTTCCCGCTACAAGGGGAGTTACCCATGTCATAATTATATATAAACCTATTAATTTATAGAGTTGAAAGCACCTCTACTACACCTGGGACTGACGGACCGAATGTGGAATTATTTCAGCGGCCCACAGACAGTCCCCCAAAAAATCAGTACTTGGTGTCATCAAGAAATGGGAAGTACTGTCACAACAATAAACATCACCCACAGATTTATGAACATCCCGTCTGTTCTGGAATTCCTGGCAAGCCTCCATTACGATGAGAGGCTCAGTCATAGTGCCATCAACTGCGCCAGAAGTGCTCTGTCAACATACCTGTCGCAAGGAACAGAGCGGCATTCTGTTGGGACACACCCTGGTAACCAAATTCATAAGGGGCATTTTAATATTAATCCCCCAGGTACTCCCAAATATGGGATGTGAGCATTGTACTGACCATGTTAAGAAACTGGTCTTCAGCTACAGCTCTGTCCCTACAGAAACTGACTATGAAAACAGTCATGCTGATGGCCTTGGTCACGGCACAAAGGGTCCACTCACAACAGAAACAAAGGTTGGACAACATGATTATTCATCTGGAAATTTAACTTTTCACATCAATGAAATAGTCAAACAGAACAGACAGAGGTCAGCAGGCCTAAAAACAGAATTCAGGGCCTACCCAGCAGATGGTCGTCTCTGTATTGTAACACACTTACTATTATATATGGAGTATACTAAGATCATCAGAGGGAAGATATGTCACTTTAATCAGCTACAAACAGCCACTCAAAACAGTGACAGTCCAGACCATCTCTAGATGGCTAAAACAGGTCCTAATAAAGGCTGGAGTAGACACTAGCATTTTAAACTCTCACTCCACCAGGGCTGCAGCTACATCGGCAGCTATGAAGTTGGACGTTCCTATGGACCAAATCCTCAAGACAGCAGGATGGTCAACGGAGGAATCTTTCCAACGACTTTATAACAAACCAGTCATTGAACCTGGAACATTTGCAGAAACAAATTTAAGTTCTGTAATATCATTTACCCCATAAATAGGGGCAATAATTGGTGTTAATATTTTTATCGTTGGGTTCTCAATATCGTATTGATGTCTAATGATGTTAACTCTATTCTCCCCATAATCAAGGCAGATGTGATGCATGGACTTGTTTCCACGGCATGAAATCACAGAGCTTTAAAATCTTCACGTAGTCTCTCACGTGACTCCAAAGTAAAATAGTAAGATTAAACGAGAACTTACCAGTTTGAAGTTTGATCGTTATTTTATGAGGAGTAACGTTGAGGGAATACGTGCCCTCCGCTCCCACCCTTGATCATATACTCAACTGGTATCTCTTCTCTAATCTTACTATGTTTAGTCATTACAGTTATCTGTGATTTCACACCGCTGCTTTGAAGAATGAGGAGTAACGTTGAGGGAATACGTGCCCTCCGCTCCCACCCTTGATCATATACTCAACTGGTATCTCTTCTCTAATCTTACTATGTTTAGTCATTACAGTTATCTGTGATTTCACACCGCTGCTTTGAAGAATGACACGCATGCGTCCTGGCGGGGTTCTTCACGTATTCCCTCAACGTTACTCCTCATAAAATAACGATCAAACTTCAAACTGGTAAGTTCTCGTTTAATCTTACTATTGTTCACATTCACAGAGATGCAAGACAGTGTCTTAACACATATGGGAAAATGTAACATATTTGAGGAAATTTGGAGGAGATTTCCAGGAGGGAAGAGACAAAGCCCAAACTTGATGTACAGTTAGCTGAAGGTGTCCTTGAGGAGCAGAGAACACTGCTGGTCCAGAAGCTGTGCTGGAAAAAGTACTCATCATCTTGAGCCAGCAGCTCCAGAATTCTTTTCACTGTCAAATTTTCTGAGGCCTGAGAAACCTGGTAGTAGCCACTGAATGGTAACCACTGAAATTCAATTAATTTTCAAGAGAACATTGAGATTCTGATTTAAACATGCATTCCTTTTAGTGTGATGCCCGTTCCTATTAAAATGACTATAAACATGTCAAAATGATCCTTCTTCAACTATCATTGAGGCAATTTCTTAATTTTATAAACAGGTATACTGTGTAACACAAGCAAATACATAGCTTCAATACTTCTGATTTCTGCAGAATGGAATTTCTGGTTGAATTTGTCCATTTGATTTAATTAAACAAACACTAAAGGATTTATGTCCATTTCTTTTTTTTAAAGCTGCAACTATGATCCTGCTAAGCTGTGATTATTATAACATACTAAGTTTTGTCATTCGTAAATTCCATATTCCAGTGAGAATGGATTTTGTGATACAACACTGCCCTCTATTGTTACTGGATTGATTGCAAAATCCACCAACCGTCTCCACCACCTTCAGTCAACTGAGATGCACGATGATCGAGACCTCAAACTTGACATCAAGGTCATTGTGTACGGAGAGGTTGCGATTCACACACTTTTGCATGCATCAGACATGTGAGAAACTAAAAGTTGTCACCTTTGAGCACTGGAGAGGTATTAGAATACTATCTTTGTAACAACCTCCAAATTCACAATGTCAATGTCTTATCCAAGGCTCACATGATTGACATAGACCCATGGGCCTTCTTGTCCAATGCCACAAATGTAAATATACATTCAGGAAGGCATCGTCCATTTCAAGTCTCTCTGAAGGAAACATGGAGAAGTCAAGTGCAAAGAGTTGAAAGGAGTATTCAAGAACCCAATCAAGCCGCCCACACACTCACTCAAACCCCACCTCTCCCTCCTTGGCAGAGTCTGCATATCTCACATAGAATCTCAGTGGAAGCAAATTTACCTCAATGGAGAAAAAGTTACAAATAATATGGTTACATAGAAACCTTACATAGGACATAATATTCAACAATAGTAATTATATATATCAATATTAATTCTGACAATAGTGATAAAGCCAATGCACTTGTGTATCACTGACATTCAGGCATTTTAGTTTAGATTGATTTATTCACTTAAAATAATACACCCTGTGAAGTTATGTGGCAATCCAGGCTATGGATCTAATTTAGAAACTGTGGTGGAAAGAACTGCAGATGCTGGTTTAAATCAAAGATAGACACAAAATGCTGGAGTAACTCAGCGGGACAGACAGCATCTCTGGAGAGAAGGAATAGGTGACATTTCGGGTCGAGACCCTTCTTCAGACTGAAGAAACTGTGGGTCCTGTTCCAATTTCTCTGTTTGCCAATGTCAGATAACATGGCCTAGTAGGAAAAGGAAGAATGATAATTTAGTGGCATAACTATCTGATCATCCCAGTCGTCTTAATCTAATCTGACTCTCAGCAATTTCTGGTAAATGCCCGACTTGGGAACAATGGGATTTACCATCCAATGAGGAACGATATATCCATTTTGATGGTCAAACGTTGTTCTCCATTCTTTTAGTCTAGCAGGGTGGCTAAGCTTTTTAATCATGAAGACTAATGTTTGTAAAGCTGTTCTAAAATAATGGTCAAAATCCGTAATAATTAAGAGGGAAGGACCTTACATAGAGTTGACTACTTATTATCATCCATGTCCCTGTTATTCTAAGGAAATAAAATAAATAAGTGGAGATGTAACAACATTATGCCTACCACACAACAATACAAACAGTTGTTTTAATTGATTCTCAATGTTCACCTTCGATCTGGAAGGAAGTACATTTTTACATAAGGATTCCTGGGCCGACCATCCCCTCGAGAAGGAAGCTCCATGGCTTGTAACACATTCACTATCAACTGGTGGCCTACTTTATCATACCAGAGTTTCACCTGTGAAAAGAATATATTTTATGGTCCATGCATCATCATTCAAAAGCTTGTACACAACAAAATGTCAAATTGTCAGTACATGCTGTTTTAATAACGGATATACAGGCATTATATTGACATTCTTTTGAACTTTATTCTGTGCACGTTATTTCTTTAACTGTGCAACTGCAGGTTTTCCAAGACGAAAAGAGACCAAGATCCATTTACTTACATAAAAGTGTTAATTCCCAAATCTAAAAATCTTCTAATCCCGAGATTTGAAAATATGTAAATTACCTGATATCAGCCTTGGCAGCTTCATTAATTAATGATGATAAACCACCAAATGGCTCCATATTGATAATAAACAGCGAGGCACTTGCCTGTCAATGCTTCAGTTAGTTCCAGTGTAAATAAGCACATAAACATTAAGATAGGAGATGCTGTGCCCCATGAGGGTCACTGTTCTTTCTCCAGTTCTCTTCCTCTCAGAGATGTTGGCTCTTTCTGAGATGTTGGCCTTTTTCATCTATAATCTCGATTGGTTAATGTTGGTAGGTTGTCAAATTTGCCCTCTAACCCATTGAGAGACTTCTTTATTTGGTTACCTTTCTCATAGACTGCCGCAAGCAGGGCTGGAAGGCAAGGTGTATGCCCATCGAGGTTGGCTGCAGAAGTTTTGCAGGGCAATCGCTCTACAAAGCCTTGAGTGCACTGGGCATAAACGGAATGGCGAGGAGAAAGGCCATCAAGAACACCACAGAGGCAGCGGAGAAGGCCTCGAGATGGCTCTGGATCAGGAGAGGAGGTCCATGGGGAGGAGCGAATGCCACCTGAACACAAGTCGTGGGTCGCCTGGGTGAGGGTGTCTAATGTTGAAAGACCCGAAACACCCAATGACCCCAGGTTACATCACTGATGATGTGTTCAAGAGCATCTATCGATGTATTTGTATCAATCTCAGAATGTTTCCAGTTGCAAAGAAAGTTTCTTCAACCTAATTTATTAATTGTTCCTTTTGCCACAGATGCTGTCTAATCTGCTGAGTGTTTCCAGCAATTTTAAATTTTTATTTCAAAATTCCAGCATCTGCGCCTTTTTCACTCAGACCATAGAGATACTTTCTAACTTAGGTCAGAAGACAAAAACCTAGAGCAGGAAGTGCTGCTAAACATTTGACTTCATAATCGAGGGGTAAAGGAATTAATTATGAAATCTTGGCTGCAAACGCAAACCAACCAGAATTCAGGTTAGCGAGCTTTGTGGTAATGTTGAATTAGTAGAAACAAGGAACTGCAGATGCCGGTTTACAAAAAAGAACACAAAGTGCTGGAGTAACTCAGCGGGTTGGGCAGCATTCCTAGAGAACATGGCTGGTGACATTTTGGGTAGGGACCTTTTAGTGGCAGATTAAAAGCTATGTACCTATACATTGAAAACACCTATCATCTTGACAAAAACTACAAACATTCAATACTGAACATCAGATAAACGAGGGAACAGTTGGTCCATTCATTGGAATGGAAAGAAACTGCAGCAATTACATATTAACTAATTTACATTGTTTTGAATTAATTTGAATATTCTTGAATGATTTAATTGCTTAACAATACTGTATGCTTACATCTGCAAGAATATGTCATTGTTTACATGCCGTTCCGTTTTTGATTGGTGATATTTTAACGCAGATCGAGTGTGTGACTTGATCCGTTTTCAGAATTCTTTTCAGCTGCTTTAAGGATTGACTCTGGGCCTCATGTAAAGATTTTTCAAAATATGTGTATGTGCGTGTGTGTGCACGTGCAGTGCACGATACGTTTCCATCTGGGCTCTCTTAGTTTTGCTACTTTGTCAGTGATTTTTCTGTTCAAACTCTGCTAGTATTTCTGAAGAAGAAGACGACGAAAGCAAACACGAAATACTTGAGCGTAAGAAGATAGCCATGACAGCAAAAATAAAGTATGAATAATGAAATTATGAAATAAAGTTATGAAAAATAAAAATGTTCTATTAATAATAAAAAGGAAATGTTGGAGAAAACAGCTATCAAAGGATCAACAAGCTGGACAGTAGATGTCTAGCTTACTACATTGTTTTCATGGAAACAAAGATATTTTTCTTCTCCATTTATTTTTGGCTCATTAATGCAAGATTCAGCAGAGGTTCTCCTATTACTGTGCATTTTACATATTGAGTGAAAAACACACACTGCATACCCTGTGAAAATGTTTTTCGATGTTCATCCTTCGCTACTTCTGGCGAGGAGGTGAAATAATCTATTCAGCATAGTTTCCACGACTTAAGGTGCAGTTTTGCCACATAACCAGAATCTTTGAAATAGCAGGGGAGTCTGATTTAAACATGTAACTGCAGATGCTGGTTTTCAAAAAGACACAAAGTGCTGGAGTAATTCAGCGGGCCAGGCCTTTGCTTGCAAGAGTGGGAAGATTTGTTTTGAATGTGTTTTTCTGAGGTTTAAGATTAGAATCCTTGGCACAAGCATTGAACGCCTGTCCAGATGCAGAGATGTTGGGCAAGTGGGGCATCCTTTGGGTTTACATCTGTAATCACTCTGTATTTTTCATTTGTATCTGGCCAAGATGATGAAAACATTTGCAGGATCTGAATCATTCAATATCATCAAACAAAACATGGAAAATCAACGTGCAGTAACAACTTCCCAACTAATATCTTATGTATCTATTGATTCTGTAACCCTGTTAGGTTATTCATTTGCTTTTCAATCAACAAATTGTTTTCTTGAGGTTTTCTTGATGATACCTCTTCTTCAACCTTTTCCCTTCTTGCTCTTCATTCCATGACAGACCTCAGCTGTGTATAAGATTAGCCTTTTCTTTGATACTTAAATTATACCAGATTATCCAAATAATGGGTAATTTCAATGCACTGAGGAAGTTCAATGTTGCATTAAACTTGGACGTGGATTAGTAGTCCCCCACAATTATTTCTAATGACTCTGACAAAAGTTGCCTATATAGGCTTCCCTAGGATTTAACCACCATGCTCATCACTTGTTTTGGATAAGTGTATCAATAAATAACAACATGTTGATAAATGAGATTAACATATATTAACAAAATACTGAAACAAAAAGAAAATGACCAATCACTGGATAGATTTTTCTTAATGTTTAGACATTAAGTGCAAACAAAAATCACAATTAAAAAAACTACAAGTCCCTAATGGCGGCCAGTTGAATGTTCCGCCCAAGTGATCGCATCCCAACGCTGAAGCCTTGTTCAATTGTCAAGACTGTTAACTCAGTTACATAATGCATTGATATCAATGAAAAAGATAAAGGTTTTTCTCAACATGTATGTTTAGTTTTGTGTGTTATTGGTTTACTCACTGAGAGCTGTCCAGGTAAGATCTGAGGGGCATCTTTCAAAGCTCCTGGGCTGGTTGGAGAAATGACTGAAATACAGGGCCGTTCCATCTTCTGCGACTCAAAGGAACTCGAACCTGAAAGCATTTAATCACAGTACTTCTATTTATGCAGATGCTTGGCATACATTAAGTGTTGAAATACCAATGCAGAGACAAATGTATAATATTCCCTGAGTTATAAAGCACAGAAACGGGCCCTTCTCCCACTGAATCCCTACTGACCTTCAAATATTCATTTACCAAAAAGCCACTTTTTATTCTCCCCATATTCTCCTCAATTCCTCCCACATCCTCAGATTCTACCATTCACCTACACACCAAGGGCAATTTAATGACTTTACATCCTATCAATGTGGGATGTGAGGAGAAACCAGAGCACACTGAGGAACCACAGCACACAGCCATAGGGAGCATGTGCAAACTCCACAGAGACAGCATTTGAGGTCAGGATTGAACGTGGGTCTCTGGCTCTGTTAAGGAACATTACTACTCGCCTCCACTGCGCCACAGTGGCATTATATGAACGTATTTGTGGTTGCATCCAGTCATACAAAATCATGTTAACTGAATCTTAAGAAATAAAATAATGTCTTTATTCAATGTCAATTGAATACTTGGAAGCAATATTTTTCAGTACGTTGGTCAACAAATAATTCACGGATTCTTGATGAGTTTGTGGGTTAGACACATATCTACTGTTCAAACCTAAAATTAAATTAAGCCGTGTGGAATAGCAATTCAGAATCTTGTGCATAATGAACTTGGGCAGTCACAACATTATTAATGGGTATAAGACCACAGCAGAAATCACCCAACAACTTCAGACACAGGGGGCTAAAGAAATTTGCAAAAATTAAGGATGTAATTAAAGCGATAGATAAAGGAGATCCAGCAGATGCTGTGGATTTGGAATTCCAAAAGAGATGCAAGAAGGTTACTGTCAAGTGCATACTGGTTTACGGTTGGATAAAGGAATGGCTAACTAACAGAAAACAGTGAGTAGGATGCCATGAGTATTGTGGGAATTGAAACTCTGCTGAGCTAAATTAAACATACCTGGCGAGTAGGGGAAAGTTCCTGCTCGCTGCACAAAGCTGCAGTGTCGTCAGTCTGAATGTTTTGTACAGCTTGTACTAGACGATAAGGCTTTGTGTTGCAGGGAAAAAGGTTAGAATGATGAATTGCGCAGACCAGTGCAGCTAAGTCATAAAGAAGTATGGTAAAAGAGGGCTGCTTGCTTAAGGGTAGCTGATCAGTCTGCAGCTTGACTTGCTCTCCTTGTTAACAAGTTTCTGAATAAAGCAGTTAACTCATTCAAGTCTTGGTAAATTATTCCGGCAGGATCCTTGCTGGGGATTGTCAATGATTTGGATGAAAGGAGCAAGTGTACTGTAGCCAAATTTGCCGATGAAACAAAGAGTTAGGAGGTTTTGAGAAGGACAGAAAGGCCTGAGAATGGTATATAGTTAGGTTAAGTACATGAAAACAAGGTTGATAGGTGGAGTGTCATGTGGGGAAATGTGAGATTATCCACATGAAAAAAAAATGAAAAAGTAAATTATGATTTAAACAGAGCAAGGTCATTAAACATTACAGTACAATGGGATCTCACACACAATGTTGGCATACAAGTATGTAGGATTACAAGTGCAACGTTGGCCTTTATTGCATATGGTAGGGAATTTCAATTTAAGGAAGTTTTGATTCAACTTTACAGGGCGCTTGTGAGAAGGCATCTGGAGTATTGCAAACGGTTTTTGTCTCCAAATTTCAGGAAGAATGTGTTTACCTTGCCTGGAGTGCAGGAAAAGTTCACTAGATTGATTCATGGAATAAAGGGATCAATGTATAAAAAAGATTGGGCCCATACCTACTGGAATTTAGAAGAATAAGAATAAATTATCAAAATATTTAAGATTCTTCGGGGAAATTAGAGGGTGGATGTGAATGTTTCCCCAGTGGGATACCTAGAACTAGGTATATGGTTTCAGAGAAGGGGACTGCTGATTTCAGACATGGGTGACAAATAATTTATTCTTCTAGAAGACTGGGAAACTTTAGAATTCTCCACACCAGCGAGCGGTGAGGTGGAGTCACTGGATATATTCAAGGTGGAGATTGGTAGATACTTGAACCACATGTGAGTAGAGTGGTCTGGGGACAGGAACAGGAAAGCGGGGTTGAAGCCAAAATTGGATAAGCTAAGATTTGATTGAACAGAGAAGCAGGGCCAAGGTCCAAATGGCTTAATCCTGCTCTTGAGTCTTACCTTTCATATGGACTTTGTGCCTTCCCTCACAGTGGGAACCATTGTGGGGGGATGTTTTTATGTTTGGTGTTAAATTCTTCTTTAATGTTGTGTCTTATTTTTATTGGTGTGCTGCAAATGGCAACTCAAATTTCACTACACCAATGGGTGTACGTAACAATAAATGTCCTTTGTCCTTTATCCTTTATATCAGCCCAGGTTTAATGGGCAGCACAGATAATGACTCCCTTTAATTCAGAATAAAACATTGAATGGTGCAGAAAATCAGTTCCAAAAGCTAAATCCCCCTCCTTTTTGAAAATACTTACTGGACTCCAAAGGGGGGTGGGAGCTCTCCGGAATTCTAGGTATGTCACTGTAGACAGAAACGGAACAATTTGTATTGTGATATTTTTGGCAAAAATAACCATCACATTCAATCACCAACTAATTAATGTGAACACAATTGATCGCAAACAAGTTTATTCTATTTTTAAATATATATTTTCTAATATATTTCATTAGGACTTAGAAAATGAAAAGGATTTCAATGCAATCACAGTTCAGACTATCCAAGAATCTACCCAATATTTGCATGATTGACAGAAACTTCAGTAAACTTCTCCAGAAAATATTTAGTTCAATGCGGCTGCTTATAGCATTTTTATGACATCCAAAGGGAAAGAAATTCCTGTTAAAAGTTAGAAAATGAGATTCAGCATGGTGAAGACAGTATTTGATATTCTTGCCTTTAGTGGTTGGAGTACCAAGTACAATTGTTAGGATGTCATCTTATAACTGTACCAGACGTTGGTGAGATAACACTTGGACTATTGTAATCACTATCTGCTATTAAGCTGGAGAAGATGCAGAAATGTTACACGAGGATGTTACCAAAACTGGAGGGCTTGAATTATGAGGAGAGACTGGAAAGGTTGGGGTTTTATATTACACAAGGGCATAGGAAGCCGAGACATCACCTTATAGAGGTATATAAAATCATGAGGGACATAAATAAGGTGAATTGTTACAGTCTTTTTCCCCAGATTAAGGAAGTGCAATACTAGTGGGCATGGAGTTAAAATGAGAGCGGGAGATTTAAAGAGGATCCGAGGGGCAACTTTCTCACACAGGATGGTGAGTAAGTAGAACACCCTGTTGAGTCAGACACAATTACAACAACATTTGTAAATTTGACATTTAAAAGACGCTGCAAAAGGTACATGGACAGTAAATGTTTAGAGGGATGTGGGTCAAATGCAGGTAAATGGAACTAGCTTAGATAGGTTTTTGGTTGGCACCGACAAGTTGGGCTGAAGGGCCTGCTTCTATGCTGTATGACTCCAAATGCTGCATGACCCGCTGAGTATTTCCAATATTTAAGGTTCCTTGTATCTATGATTTATTTTTGCTTTTTCCATGGTATTTGTTAAAATAAGACTCTCAGTTAAATTTAGTCCTTACATAAGATTTATATACATATTATATCACGATCCCACTATGATGCCAGTCTGCAATTGTGATCGTGACAACAAGCTGCAAGCAGAGTAGGCTTAAGATAGAAAGGTTTAGGAGAAGATTTGGCTGGGCTCAGAATGTAGAAAGATTGTTTAAAACTAGTTTTCTACATCAAATAAGGTGATTTATGGAGAAGCATTATGTATACACAAGGATAACAGAATTTTCTTTTTTGCTCGTGGGTTTCGGAAAAAAAAGTAGGAGGATTACGCTTTAGTTACATAAGGCATTAGTGAGACCACATCTTGAGCACTAAAGTATGTATAGTATTGGACTCCTTACTTAGAAGGGATGTTAATGCATTGGAAGCAGTTTATGAGAACACAAACTGGAATGGGCAGGTTATGATATGAGCAAAGATTAAGCAGCTTTAGCTTGTATCTGCAAACGTACAGAAGAATGAGAAGCGATGTGATTGAAATTTGTAAGGTTCTGAGGGGACTTGTTTAGAGGATGTTTTCTCTTGTGAAAAAAATCTAGAATTAGGGGGTCACTGTCTAAAAATAAGGGGTTGTCGTTTTCGACAAGAGTTAACGTGTAACTTTCTCTCCGAGTCTTTGGAACGCTCTTCTTCACACGACAGTGGAGGCAGAGTCTTCCAATATTTCTAATGAAAGAGGAAGAGAAATACAGTACGTTAAATATAGGAGGGTGGGGGTGTTGAAGGTGACTACCTTGGGAATGTGAAGTTGAGGTTACAATCAGGTCAGCCATGATCTAAAATGGTAGAGCAGGCTTGTGAAGCGGTTCCTAATTCATGTATTGTATGTACATAATTTTGTTCGTGAATGTATGCTTAACAATTCATATTCAGCATAATTTTTCAATGCATTTCTTAAACCACTTTAGAAATGTTTAGAGAAATGCATTTGGGGATACATGCAAGATCATGGGATATAAAATTCAATTGTTCAGTGTCTGTACTTTGGTGTGTGTATTTCACAGGTCCAGTGACCTCGGGTTTAAACCTGACCTCTGGTGCTGTGCGTATGCAGTTTGCATGTTCTCCCTGTGATCTCAGATGTAACCCCTAGATTCTCCACTTTGCTCCCTTATCCCCAAGACGTGGGCATTGTTTGGTTAATCGGCTGCCGTGAATTGCCCTTGGTCTGTAGGCCGGTGACAGAAACTGAGGAACACTGATGGGATTGTAGGCAGAATAGTTTAGAGGAAAGGTTAGTGGGGCATGGGATTAATGGACTGTTCCGTGCTCCAGCATTGACTTGATGGGTCAAAGTTGGCTCTTACGACGTCATAAGGAAACATGGAAATACCTGCACACACACACATGCATCATGTGAAGCATTCAGACGCAGTGTGGTTGCACCTGCTGACATTTTGGCTGCAGCCCAGTGGAAGCAGAAGGAGTTGGCAGATTGTGGTAATGTCTGATGCTGATTTCTAACAAACATAGCCAAAGCAGAACTCAATAATGCAATAAACATAAACGTGGAGCCTTCGAAGTTGGGACAGGGGAATTAATGGCAGTAACATTAAACAGATATTTAATTTTATAGCTGCATTGACATTTAAAGAAACTGAAAGCATACCAAGGGACAAAAGAGAATGGGCAGCTTAAAAACAATCAATGTCACAATAGGAAATGTAACTGGAAGAGCTACTTAATAACACATGATGAGATAGAACTACTGAACACAGATATTGGCCCATTGAGTGAATGCATTTTCTCTATCAGGTTACGTAAGGATGGGACTTGCATTGGTTAAGTCCCCTGGGCATGTAGTCTTGCATCCTCAGACTCTAAAATAAGTTGGCTGCAGAGATACAGAGTACAATGAACATGATCTTCCAGAGTCCCTCTGATTTTAGGCAGTCACTACGATTTTATGAATGGGGGAATATTTTTCAAATATATTTTTCGCATTCTCTCTGGATGTAATGAGCCAGGTGGTTAAAGTAGATATCAGACCAGAGTAGGAATAGGAGTAGTCCAGTCAAATTTCTGTAGGTATTGAAGATAAAATTGCAGCACAGATATAGAGGATTGATTAACAGACATAAAAATCAACTGTTCATTTTCAGGTTTGGAAACTGTAACTAGTGGGTGTCACAGGGATCAGTGTTGTGGCCACAAACTATTTATAATCCATATTAATAACTCAGATGAGGGACTAAGTGTAATTATCCATTTACTTCGTAAACAAAAATGATAAAAAGATGGTTAAAATAAATAAGTTGGAAGGACACAAATGCACATAAATTTGTTTGCATTCTCTATTGGTGCACAGAACTATATTGAAAAAAACACAAGGTGCTGGAGTAATTCAATGGATCAGGCAGCATCTTTGGAGTACATGGAAAGGTAATGTTTTGGGATCCTTTCTCAGACTGATTGTGGTGGGAGCGGGAAGGGGAGAGAAAGCAGGGAGAGAAATGGGGGCTGGACAAAACCTAGCAAGAGGTGGATGCAGGTGAGGAGGGTTTTTGATAGGTAGATGGTTGGGCAAAGGCCAAAGATGAAGATATAAAAAATATTAGATAAGGACAGAAGAGGTGAGAATTGTGAAGCCAGAGGAAAGAATATAGCTGGAAGAAACATAGAAAATAGGTGCAGGAGTAGGCCATTCGGCCCTTCGGCCCTTCGAGCCAACACCACCACTCAATATGTTCATGGCTGATCATCCCAACTCATACCCCGTTCCGGCTTTTTCCCCATATCCCTTGTTATGGGGTCAGAGGGAGGTGGAATGGGAGACATGGGTGTGAATCCAGGTGGGGTACAGGAAAGGGATGGACACACACACCTATCCCTATACCTCCTCCCTCACATCCATCCAGGGGCCCAGCAGTCCTTCCAGATGAGACAGAGGCTTATATGCACCTCCCCTAATCTTATTTACTGTATTCAGAGTTCCTGATGTGGCCTCCTTTACACTAGCAAGACCAAACATAGACTAGGCAACCATTTTGCCGAACACTTGCGTATGGTCCGCCAAGGCCCGCTAGATCTCCTGGTTGCTATTTATTTTGCTTCCCATTCCCAAACTGATCTTTCTGACCTGGGACTCCTCCATAGCCAGAGTGAGGCCACAAGCACACTGCAGAAACAGCATTTCATATTCTGCTTGGGTAACTTACAAACTAATGAACATTGAGTTCTCCAATTTCAGGTAACTAACCTACTTCTCCTCTAACCCCTTCTCCTCGTTCCCACAATCTTCTCTGTGCCCCACCTGGATTTGCACTCATTTCTCCCCTTCCTGCAATCCTTGTCCTCGTCCACCTACATTCCTTCCTCTGGCTTCATAATTCTTCCCTCTTCGATCCTTACCTCACACTTTTTGTCCCTTTATCTCTCGTCTTTGTCCAAACAACTATCTGGATAAATTATGCAGAATTGCCTGACAGGCATTTCAATGCTTTTATGCAATCCTTCCCAATGTTTGCATTGGATAAAAATAAATACCCTGCTATACATTGTCCAGGTAAAATACATATTGGACCATGAGGCCCATGCGGCTCTCATCGAATTTTATTTCCCGACACAAAACTTAAATGTCACTTAACACGTTCCTTCACAAGCAACGCTAAAGACAAAATATAAATCTTACCCTATTGGCCTTGAAACAACTATTTCAACCTGAAGTTCTGATTTAGATTCCAAAATGATATTGTAAACTTCTTCATTTGTAGCTCCCGGTAAAGGTTTCCCATTCCATTCAAGGACCTCGTCACCTCGGAAACAAACGTTTTACAATTATCACACCATTTCAAAATTACAACATACATTTTTTTCCAAAGTAAATATGGATTCTGGCAATTCACATCTTTCAGGTAATACCACGATTTAGGAAACTGAAATATTGAACAGCTTGCAAGTATTGTGATCCTTGATGGATTGATTGAAAGATACAGCATGGATTCAGGCCTTTCAGCTGACCGAGCTCACTCCCATTCACACTAGTTCTATGTTATGCCAGTTTCGCATTCACTCCTTACACATTTAGAGCAATTTACAGAGACCAATTAGCCTGCAAATCCGCACATCTTTGCGATGTGGGGGGAAAATGTGGGGGCAGTCAGAAAGAGAACGTGCATAGTCCACACAGACAGCACCCGAGGTCAGTTTTGAACCTGACACTGTGAGGCAGCAGCTCTACAAGCTGCACCACTGCACTCTAAAACAACACCTGTCTACAGCAAGCACTTTTATTTATTTTTCTTTGAAGTTTCATTTAGGATTTCCATCCCGTGTGGGTGCACAGAAAGATACTGTGGAAATGGAAGTGGTTATTGGTGATTGATGAACGATCTACATTGGGAGAGAATTCTCTTCAGAATACTGAAAGGGGATAAAGGTGGGCAGAAGGGCCAGTTTGAGTGCTGTGTGACTCTATGACTGTACTATTATCTTGACATTGTTCGATTATTGTACTTTAATTTTTTTGCACAACTTCAGATAGTACTGCAATTTTGCAGAGTTCAATTTTGCATTCTTTGTGGTATTGTTGTGTTTATTATTACTGTGTGTACACTGTTTACTCCATGAGTAAGAATTTAGTTTGAATCTGAAGTATTTAATTTTAAGTATCTAATAGCTAGCTGCATTCAACGGTAAGATGGCAGCTATGTGCTTTTCCTAACTTCAGGGCTTTTTGTTTTTTGTAAACGCATGGTCTGTGGTTCTTGACCTCTCAGGTTCACACACAGTAGTTTCTCCCAAAATCACTCCAGTGCCCAGCTCCTGATATACAAGATATGGCTGGTACCTCTACTACTGCCCCAGAATATTGCTAATAAACTCACGTTTACACTTGAGCCTCCAGTTCCATCAAAACCATGATTGCCTCTTGGAGTAAGATTTCACGTGTTAAAGAGTTTGACCTGCATTCCCTCATCACACTAAACTGTCCCTCTTTACTCTATTCGGGAATGCACCAAGATTATATCTACTTGTTAAATCCCTCAGATGCTGCAATTCACAACTGCCTTCTCTAACATTTGATTACAGGGACTGAACTTTGAACTCTGAAATATTTTGCAAAACAAGACTGAATTGTGCTTTTAACTTTACAACAAATTCTAACAAATGGATTGTTTATCACGCTGCAGCACCACTCAGTTTGCTTGTGTCACAGAGATGTTAGAGCCACCTTACTTCCATTTCTGATCACAGCATTTTGTCCTTTGAATTTGTTGCTTGCTCCCCCACAATTAAAATGTGGATTACGGAAATGTCGGAGACCCTATACTTAGAAAGAATTAGACTTGTCTTAATGGACAAACAAGATCTTTTCCATAAAATTTGGGCTCCATTCATTAACTATCTGAAGGGACAGATTGGCACAGCACGAGGACCCAACTGAAACTTGAACTCAGGTCCAGATGAAAAGCTATACTTTATAACCTACGAACCTATCTCCATTGATGTATTACAGGTAACCCATTCCACCTCCCTTGTTTTTCTGTTGTTTTTTATTTTTTTATTTGTAACTTTCCACCCTCTCTTTCTCTCTCTTTCTATAAAAAATAAAAATACTAGAAGCAGAAGTAATTGATAATGGAAAATTTTAATAATGTATGACTGATGTATATGAAAAGTTTTTTTTACTATAATATGTAACTATATTTTATAATATGTCTACTTCTAATAAAAATATTATATAAAAAAAAATTTAAAAAAAAGAATTTGTTGCTTGCTTGTCTTATGTTATTAGACGTACTATACGTGCAAATATTCATGCCTCTCGGGGTTTAACCTACTTCTTAAATTTTCAAATACATCCCTTTTATGGCATCCTTACCATCTTGTTTTGAGCTTCCTTGTTACATTTGTGAATATTATTTTAATTCTTAGGAATGGTTGTCTTTTTGCCAATTTGCCAAGAGATTTCATTTTTTTTTTACATAGCATTGGACTCCCACAGACACCATTCCCATCACGTGCAGCATTTGCGGGGTTCTTCAGATCTGATCTCGAGTTGAGTATCACTGTTACTCATTCACTCACATAGACACAGAGCATCAGCACTTTTATTATGGCATTGAGCCTTCAACAAAACAGCAAGTTGAATACAAAAATGTTAATGGAAATAGGACATGACTGCACTTGAGAAGATGCAAAGGATATTTTCTAAGATGTTGCCAGGGCTGTTGCAGAGAGTTGTGAATCTGTGGAATTCTCTGCCACAGAAAGGAGTGGAGGCCAATTCACTGGATGTATTCAAGAGAGAGTTAGATATAGCTCTTAGGGCTAATGGAATCAAGGGGTATGGGGAGAAAGCAGGAACAGGGCACTGATTTAGTTTAGTTTAGATTAGTTTAGTTTAGAGATATAGTGCGGAAACAGGCCCTTTGTCCCACCGTGTCCACACCGACCAGCGATGCTCCACACATTAACACTATCCTACACACACTACGCATAATTTACATTTATACCAAGCCAATTAACCTACAAACCTGTACGTTTTTGGAGTGTGGGAGGAAACCGAAGATCTCGGAGAAAAACCACACAGGTCATGGGGAGAACGTACAAACTCTGTACAGACAGTACCCGTTGTCGGTATCGAACCCGGGTCTCAGCACTGCAAACGTGGTAAGGCAGCAACTCTACCGCTGTACCACCGTGCCGCCCAATGATCAGCCATGAACATATTGAATGGCGGTGCTGGCTCGAAGGGCCAAATGGCCTACTCCTGCACCTATTTTCTATGTTTCTATTTCAGTAATAATTATAGGCTGGCTTTGTTTTCCTTGGAGCAGAGGAGGCTGAAGGGGGGGAACAAAATTCGGAGTGGCAATAGTTAGATGAGAAATGTATCCCTTTAGCAGAGGTATCTAAAACTAAAGGGTATAGGTTTATGGTAAGGACCAAGAAATGTAGAGGATCTGAGGAAGAACATGTTCACCCAGAGGGTGATAGGAATCTGCAACACACTGCTTAAGGAAGATACTTTCACAACATTTAAGTAGAATCTAGATGAGGATTTCAAATGTCAACATACAGAAGGCTACAGACCAAATGTTGATACATGAGATTTGTAAAGATATGAATTTGATATTCGGCAAGTTCATAGTGGACCGAAGGGCCCATTTCTGTGCTTGATGTCTCCAATCACGGATTTCCAACCATGTGGCACTTAACATCGGAGTAATCTATAACCCTACGTTAATAGTTTCCTTGTTAGCCAACATAAATATACCAGATTATCTGACATTTACTTACCAGCTCTCAAGTGGCCCACAACATCAGCTAAGCTGCCTTTTTTCACTTTGGTGATGAAGGCCCCAAGTCTTCCAGTTTCTGTTAACTTTCCTCCAACCACCTGAATGGTAAAATTGACCAATGAATTCTCACTGATTATTCTCAGCTGATTATTATCTAAATGTGATGAAAGAGAAGCCGCACCTATTTGCGGGAACATTGTCCAGTAATCACATAGATGCGGTAGGGTCATGGACTTTGTAAATTATATCAACGTCATGCTCAGGTCAGTACTCCTAATGACATTAACAATCATAAGAGGTCTCCCTATGGATTAATTTATTTGTACGCCATCTGATGCGGTTTTGAACGGGATACCCTGCTTTGATTTTGTGTCGTTAAATTGGGAAGAAGAAAGAAAATTAGGTAATTTTTCAGGTAGCAATATCCCCATTTTATGAAATTAATGCTAAATTTCTTCTGCATAAAAAAACAACATTCTGTTCCGAAATAAATCTCTTGCCACATTGATTATTGTGAAATAACTTGACAATCCAGATCCGCCTCCGATGAAATAGGTGGTACATTTTGTACGGTTTTAATATCATCTGGTTATGGAAATTATCTAGTACGTCAACTTAACAAATACTAAATCATCCCTGTATGTTTTTTCAGTCCAATTGAATTGAATTATCCACTAAGTGTTCATCTATTTTGTGTATGCCACATTATTTACAAATTCTTTTTAGGTTCAAATAAAAGATGGGGCCCTGAAACTCAGTTGGCCACAAGGCCCTCTCCTGTGGATCATCTAGTAATGAGAAGCAGTTAGTGAGCAAGACGACTCCTTGTTTCACAAGGGACAACAGCAAACAGTTTAATGTAATCCGCACACATCTGGAGGAATATATCTTGCCTAAAGAGTACAGAGATTACGACACAGAATTGATTTATTTTAATTGAAAAGGACTCACTTTTAACCCAAGTAAAGCTCCAGATTCTTTAGGCATACTTGTTCTCTTGTTCAAAATTATACGTCCTATGAGACGATCTCCTTCTTTGGACGGTTGCCACGTAACGGGATGCTGCCGATTATATGACATTGATTGAATTACATAAGCAAATTGGAAACCATAGAATTAAAGACTATTTCTTATACTGTAATTACTCCCAGTTTTATGATTAACTGTATACAGAAATTCCAACCTTTGCTACGGATTAATTTATAAGACGGGATACTTGCAGTGAAGCTATCGCAGCATACAAGACCATGAGGGGTCCTGGATAGTGAACATTCGTGGTCTTTTTACCAGTGTTATGAAGAGTAAAAATCCGATGTGAACTTACCGAGCTGATTGGCGAGGTCTCGCTGCCATGCCACGTAACGGGATCCAACCAATAGTAATCTAGATCACCTGGCGAGATGAAAGAGCACAATTATAAATCATAATAGCTTCTGACAAATAATTAATGCTGTTTGGGTGAGATGGTGCATAATAATCATAATTCTAAATAACTTTTCTTTTTACCTAATATTTCTTCTTACTTAAAATTCCATTCTTTATTAGTCATCCCATTTCCAATCTGATCTACACTTTTCCTATACAGGTGCCTGTCCAAATGCCTTTTAAACATAGTAATTGTATGGCCCTACCTCCTCCTCTCGCAGCTCTTTCCAAATGACCACTACCCTGTGTGATAAATGTACCCAATGAATCTCCTCACATTTTTCCATTCTCACCTTGAACCTGTGGCCTCTAGTTCTAGACTCCCCTGTCCTTGGAAAACAAAGTCAAACTATCTATGCCCCTTGTCATTTTATAATCCCCTGAAGGGTCACCTTTTAGCCCTCCTTTGTTGCAGTGGGATTAATCAAAGTCCCGATTGGTCTGAAGGGTCCTGACCTGAAATGCCATCTGTCCATTTCTCTCCATAGACGCTGCCTGACCCGCTGAGTTTCTCCAGACGTTGTTTTTTGTAGTCTATCCAATCGCTCATTATAACTACAGCCCTCCATTCCAACCAATCTTCTGGTGAATCTCTACGGCACTCTGCCATTCCTACCACATCCTTCCTGTTGTGTAGTAACCAGAAATGTACACAATATTCTAAGTAGCCAATGTTTTGTATAGTTGCAATATGATGTCCCAACTAATACACACAATGCCTTGGCCTGTGAAGAGAAGTGTACAAAATGTCCCTTTCCATTATCTTCATCACCTGTGTCTCTACTTTCAAGGAGCTATGGATTTGCACCCAGAGGTCTCTTTGTACATATACAGTCCTAAGATCCCTGCCATTTGCTGTTTATGTTCTACCAGCATTTGACCTCCCAAAGAGTGTTACCTCACATTTGTTTGGATTTAAGTCTATCTGCCACTGCCTTGCCAACTTTCCAGTTGATCTATGTCCCACTGCATCTTTAGATAACCTTCATCATTATCCATGACTTCACTAAGTTGTGTCATCTGCAAACTTATGATTCATACCTCCTATATTCTTAGTTTTGTTTCACTTTGCACATTGCCTGACCTGTAAGGAATTTAAAGTTTTCTCATCTTCATTAAAAATTGCACAACTGCTGTGTTTTTATTTCCATTTCCAGCACTATGAGTAGTCCTATCTCTAACCTTTCTGCACAGTCTCCGCAGACATACCAGCTGTGATTAACAAGTCTTTACTGCCGTGTTTCAGTTCACACCACTGCATTTGCATTACAGTCTCTCTTCATGTGAACCCTATCATATACAGTATCTTCCCAATTGTTCCCGCCCTTCTTGCTTTCTTTTTTTTCCATTTGAAATTGATAACTCTGTTCCTTTTTCCACAGATGCTGCCTGACATGCCAGATATTTTAAGTGTTTTCTGTTTTCATTTCAAGCAATTTGTTTTGTTTCAGATTTCCAGCTGCTGGAGTGTATTACTTTAAAAAAAATGCTATTGCATTATTGCAATCATTGTCCGAGAGGCAGACAGGAGATTCTGTGGTGGCAGACGAGATGCGCGGATGGTCTGTTGCATCCATGGTGCCAGGGTTCAAGATGTCAGGAGCCGAATTCCGAACATCCTCGAGAGAGAGAAGGTGAACAGCCGGCAGTAGTTGTGCACTAGGCACTAATGACATCGAGAAGAAGAGGAAGGAGGTTCTCCAACATGAGTTCAGAGAGTTGGGAAGAAGACTGAAAGGCCGGACTTCTAGGGTGGTTATCTATGCATTGCTTCCAGTACCTCGTGCTAGTGAGGGCAGGAACAGGGATATAGGGGATCTGAATGTGTGGCTGAGGGGCTGGAGCAGGGAGCAAGGATTTAGATTTATAGACCACTGGGATCTCTTCTGTGGTAGGGGTGACCTGTACAAAAGGGACGGGTTACACCTTAACTGGAGGGGGACCGACATTCTTGCAGGCAGTTATGCTAGGGCTACATCTGTGGGTTTAAACTAAATAGTGGGGGGGATGGATTGACATATTGGGAGTATAAAGATGGAGTTGAAGGTAAAGAGGCTGCAGGAAAAATTACAAAAGATTCTCAAATTAAAGGGAAGGAAAGCTCGAGAATGGATAAGAGAGTAAGGTCAGGGCCAATTGCGAGTGGTTCGAGGGGAGAAGTGAATACGGTGGTCAAAGTGCTGTATATGAATGCGCGAAGTATAAGGAATAAAGTGGATGAGCTTGAGGCTCAGTTAGATACTGGCAAGTATGATGTTGTGGGAATTACAGAGACATGGCTGCAAGAGGGCCAGGGTTGGGAACTGAATATTAAAGGGAATACCTCCTATCAAAAAGACAGACAGGTGGGCAGAGGGGATGGGGTTGCCCTGTTGGTGAGTAATAAAATTCAGTCCCTTGCAAGGGGTGACATTGAAACAGGAGATATGGAGTCAGTATGGATAGAACTAAGGAATTGTAAAGGGACTGTCCCATCAGCATGCGATTGCATGCGTCTAGCGCGACCAAACGGAAATTCGCAGTAAGTACGCGGTAAGTACGTGCAAAGTTCGCGTGATGTAATTTACGTTAAACTCACCAATCAGTTGGGCAGGAGGCGGGCCGACTGAATTTGGACGCCGTACGACACCGGGCGGTGACGTCATCGTGCAACGCCACACGCTAGGCGTACGCCGTCAAGACGCTGCGTATGACGTCAGGACGCTGCGTACGGCGTCGAGACGCTGCGTACACCCGTCGAGACATTGCATACGGCCTCAATGCGGCTGCGGGCCAACAGGCCGTTGTCGCGCGGGATTTTCGGACAGTGCAAGATTTTTGGAGCCCCGCACGATGTCGTGACCAGCCCCGCACAGCTCCATGCGCCTCCGCCGATCGAAGTGGGACCGGACCCGCGAGGCCGTAAGCCTCAAGCAACCATGTTTGGTCGCGCTAGACGCATGCAATCGCATGCTGGTGGGACAGGCGCTTAAGGGTAAAAAGACCCTAATGGGACTAATCTACAGGCCCCCAAACAGTAGCCTGGACATAGGACACAAGTTGAATCAGGAGTTAAAATTGGCATGTAGTAAAAGTAATGCTGTGGTTGTTATGGGAGATTTCAACATGCAGGTAGACTGGGAAAATCAGGTTTGTACTGGACTCCAAGAAAGGGAGTTTGTAGAGTGCCTCTGTGATGGATTCTTAGAGCAGCTTGTATTGGAGCCTACCAGGGAGAAGGCAATTCTGGATTTAGTGTTATGAAATGAACCAGATTTGATAAAGGACCTCGAGGTTAATGAGCCATTAGAAGACAGTGACCATAACATGGTCAGGTTTAATCTACAATTGGAGAAGGAGAAGAGTAGATCGGAGGTGTCAGTTTTGCAGTTGAATAAAGAGGACTATGGGGCCATGAGGGAGGAGCTGGCCAAAGTTGACTGGAAAGATACACTAGCAGGGATGACAGTGGAACAAAAATGACAGGTGTTTCTAGGAATAATACAGAAGGTGCAGGATCAGTTCATTCCTAGGAAGGAAGAAGAAAGATTCTAAGGGGAGAAAGGGACGACCATGGCTGAAAAGAAACGTCAGGGACAGTATAGAAATTAAAGCGAAGAAGTACAACGTAGCAAAGATGAGCGGGAAGCACGAGGATTGGTTAAGAACAACAGAAGATAACTAAAAAGACAATACGTGGAGAAAAGATGAAGTATGAAGGTAAGATAGCCAAGAATATAAAGCAGGATAGTAAAAGCTTCTTTAGGTATGTGAAGAGGAAAAAAAAGTTAAGATCAAAGTTGGACCCTTGAAGACCGAAAAAGGTGAATTTATTATGGGGAACAAGGAAATGGCAGATGAGTTGAACAGGTACTTTAGATCTGTCTTCACTAAGGAGGACACAAACAATGTTCCTGATATAGTAGTGGCCAGAGGATCTGGGGTGACAGAGGAACTGAAGGAAATCCACATTAGGCAGGGAATTGTGTTGGATAGACTGATGGGATTGAAGGCTGATAAATCCCCAGGGCCTGATGGTCTGCATCCCAGGGTGCTTAAGGAAGTGGCTCTAGAAATTGTGGATGCATTGGTGATAATTTTCCAATGTTCTATAGACTCAGGATCAGTTCCTGTGGATTGGAGGGTAGCTAATGTTATCCCACTTTGTAAGAAAGGAGGGAGAGAGAAAACAGGGGATTATTGACCAGTGGTGGGGAAGATGCTGGAGTCAATTATTAAAGATGAGATAGCCGAACATTTGGATAGCAGTAACAGGATCGGTCCGAGTCAGCAAGGATTTACGAAGGGGAAATCATACTTGACTAATCTTCTGGAATTTTTTGAAGCTGTAACTATTTCACACAAGGAAAAGCCAGTTCAAAAGGCAGTTGCGTCAACATGCTTATAGGAAAGCAGTAAGATATGATTTCTGAAGAGGTCAATGTCACAGCCCACATGCATATCTGGTCATGCCTCGCCTGCTTTCGTCTCCAACTGTTTCAGTCACAGTGCATCTTAATGACTGTATATCAGGCGCGGTACTTTACTTTATGCTACTGAAGCAGTTGAGATCTCCTGTTACAATATATGAGTCTCTGAGCATTCCTTTTCACAACATAGTGACTGATAACACAGCGTATCAGTCAATCCTAACCCAGGATGAAAATCATTCAGATTTCCAACCTAAACCCCATCAGTCGCTGAGCTCTGCAAATACTGTAAGTTAATCACCATTGTGTTTCCCATCCCAGTGTAACAAGCACAGTGTTTCCCCATCCCAGTGTAACAAGCACAGTGTTTCCCCATCCCAGTGTAACAGGCACAGTGTTTCCCCATCCCAGTGTAACAGGCACAGTGTTTCCCCATCCCAGTGTAACAGGCACAGTGTTTTCCCATCCAGTGTAAAGGTACTGTGCTTTCCCATCCCAGTGTAGTAACAGTCATAACGCTCTCCCATCCTGGTGTTAGACCATCACACAAACCAACCTCCATTCCATTGACTTTATCTACACTTCACGCTGCCTAGGCAAGGCCACCAGCATAATCAATGACCAGTCTCACCCAGTCATTTCCTCTTCTCCCATCTCCCAGCGGGCAGGAGGTACAGAGGTGTAATAAAGAAAATACCGCTAGATTCAGGAACAGAGTGTGGTCGTGTCCTTCTATCGACCTTCTATGATGATTTTTGAACTATTTTATTCAGACATTTTGTGGATTTCAATGTTAAATCCTTGCACCAAATGTTGTAGAGCATGCAAATAAAAGCTTTCCACTGTACTTCGGTAAACATGACAATAATAAATTAAACTAAGCTAAAAATAGGTTATAATGCTAAGTGATTTAAATGTAGCAGATGTGAGATTGTTTTTTTCTGAGCATATACCCCGAAAAAGAAACTGGCCCGTATGCAATCCCCAACCATATCCTCAGAATCTTCGCGAACCAGCTGGCAGACATATTCACAGACATCTTTACCCTCGTACAGCTCTATTCTGAGGTTAGCACCGGTGTTAAGAAGATCACTATCATCCCGGTGCCAAAGGAAAGTAAGGTAGCGTGTCCTAACGTCCAGTGGCTCTGACATCCACCATCAGGAAGTGCTTTGAGAGGCTGGTCATGGTGCACTTTAATGCCAGCCTCCCGGATAACAATTTTCCACCCCTCGCAACAGGTCCACACCAGACACCATCTCTGTGGCCCTACACTTGTCTCTGGAATATCTAGATAACAGGGACACACACCTACGCCAGGCTCTTCTTTATTGAGTATCGCTCTGCCTTCAACACCATAATTTTAACAAAATTCATCTCCAAACTCCTGGACCTAGGAGTCAACACCCCGCTCTGCCACTGGATCCTTGCCTTCAGTCAGTGAGGAAAGGCAACAAAACACCATCCACAATGATTCTCAACATCAGTGGCCCATGTGTTCTCAGCACCTTATTATATGCCTCGACTGTGTAGCCAAATTCTGCTCTAACTCCATTTATATGTTTGCAGATGACAGCAATGTCATGGGCCGGATCTCAAACAATTATGAGACGGAGTAGAGGAAAGAGATAGAGAGTCGAGTAACATGGTGTCAAGAAAACAACCTGCCCCTTAATGTTAGCAGGAGAAAGGTGCTAGTTATTGACTTCAGGAAGCAAGGTAAAGTATGCACCACAATCAGCATCAATGGTACTGAAATGGAGATGGTCAAGAGCTTCAATTTCCTAGGCGTAAATATCACCAACAATCTGTCCTGAACCAACCACATTGAAGCCACGGCCAAAAGAGCACACCAACACCACTACTTCCTCTGGAGAGTAAGAACGTTTGGCATGCCTCCAACAACTCTTACCAATTTCAATGGATGCACCATAGAAATCTTACTATCAAGTTGCATCGCAGCCTGATTTGGGAACACCACTGCCTCGCACAAGAAATAGCACAGAGTTGTGGATGTAGCCCAGATAATCAGACAGACCAGCGTCTTCATTTACACTTCATGCAGCCAACATAATCCAGGCACATTCTCACCTCGGTCATTTGTTCTTTCCCCCTCTCCTGCCATGCAGAAGATACAAACACTTGAAAGAAAGCACGTACCACCAGATTCAGAAATAGTTACTTCCCCACCGTCATCAGCCTACTGAATGGTCCTCACATAAGCCAGGGTGTAATCCTGATCTTCCAACCTACCTCATTGTAGATGTTGGACCTACAGAATCTACTTGTAAGAAAGTACATTGACATAGTTGGGAAGCATTTGAAGAAGAAATAGTAAGAGTTGAGTACCGTCATGTTCCCTGTAAGGGTGAAAGTTAAGGATAACAAGTGCAGGGAACCCTGAGTATCAAGGGATAAAAGAGAAAAAAGGAAACATACAGCAGGTATAGAGAACTAATGATGGGAATGGGCCAAGAAGTTTCACTCAGAGATTGCTGGCCACTTGGAATGCATTGCTGGAGAGAGTGGTGGAAACAGCATCACTGACAGCATTTAAGTGGTGACTGAATGAGCACTTGAATCAAATAGGCATTGAATGTTACGGGCCTGGGAGTTAGACTGGAAGATGGGCACAAAGTGGATTGGTACCCTTTCGTCTGCTTGGACATGGTGGGCTGAATGACCTGTTTCCATGCTGTCACTGAACATTCATATCAAAGTTTATCATTCAATGAAGCAATTCAACAAAGTTTAGCAATTTATCAAACTTTATCATTTCTATCACAGTATATCAGACACAGAGCAAAACTAGAATAACTCAGCAGGTCGGGCAGCATCTGTGGAGGGAATGCATAGGCAATGTTTCGGATGATGGACCCTTCTTCAGACTGAAGAAAGGTCACGACACAAAAAGTTGCCAATCCATTCTCTCCACAGATACTGTCTGACCCACTGAGTTCCTCCAGCACTTTGTGTTTTGCTCAAGATTCCGGCATCTGCAGTTTCTTGTGTCTCCTTATCACTCAATGAATCTTGCTCTCTGCGTATCAGTGAACCGGCATGAGTCACTGAACCAGATGATATTGTGGCCAAGGATTTTAATGCGCTGAATTGAAGCTGAGGATGGCACAGTTAATAGTATTATTGCCTCGCTGCACCAGAGAACCGGGTTCACTCCACCTCAGGCACAGTCAGTGGGCCGAAAGGCCTGTTGCTAAGCGATATCTCTCTACAATTCCTTGAACCTTCCTCTCATAGTTTATAGCTCAGTCTGAAGAAGAGTTTCGGCCCGAAACGTTGCCTATTTCCTTCGCTCCATAGATGCTGCCTCACCCGCTGAGTTTCTCCAGCACTTTTGTCTACATTCTCATAGTTTATCATCAGTCAATAAATCTCTTCTCACACTATTTCAGCCAATGTGTTTCCTAACACAGCATATATCACTCACTGGGCTTTCCTATCACACTATATTGGTCACTATGTTCCTTAGCACAGAGTATCAATCACAGCGTATTCTGATCACATTATGGCTTTCATTCCACAGTATGTCTAGCAGGGTACTTTTGTGTAGCTGTTCATCACTCATTGAGCTTTCCCAAAAACAGGATTTCTAGCACTAAACCTTTCTATTACAGCACATCAGTCACTTTGTTTCCTTAGATCATGTATCCATCACTGGGTATTCCTGTCAGTCGCTGTGTATTTATAGTCTATCAGTCATTGTGCTTTTGTATCATAGTATATCGATCATTTTCCTCTCACAATACATCAATAAGTGAGCCTGCCGTAGAATAGCACTATCTGTACTTTTAAACACAGCATGTGGAATCAATTTATCAGCGTGGCCACTTTTTATTTCAACATCACTAAATCCCCACACAATTTCTGAAACCAGTTAATGAAGTATGTGTTGCAGCAAGCCCGAATGCTCTTTCTGATTATATTTATTTACTTCTTATTTTTCTCTCATATTTTCCTCTTATTTCCAATCAGAAGGTCCAGACTCTGAAATGTATAATGGATACATTCTACCTTTCCCGTCTTTCTTCATTGTCACAAAATTACATTTTATTTCAGTAAGATGTTATTTATGTATCAGAAAATGATGGTTCCTACCTTTCTCACTGACACTTTCGCTTTCTATTTCCACATCTTCACAACTGGTGTATTCTGGTGTTGATGCTCCCTCCTCCTCAGAGCTGCTTACTGATATTTGTCTTTTTTTACCAACTTTCTTCATTCTATGTGGTTTTGGTGGAGGTGGCCTGACAGATTCTGATTGGTCAGAACTAAGAGAATCATTTCTCAGCATGGTTTCACTTTTTTCCCGCTTAGTTCGAGCCACAGCAGAGCTGGGATCCAGGTGAGACTGCTTTCTGTAGGAGTCTTGGTCCTTTGCATCCAGGTGCTCAGTCGAAGCAGTGCTCCTTCCCTGTGTTGGTGGGCTGTGATTGCTCAGATGCTGCTGTCGAGAAGCTGAAAGCTGTACATCTGCATTCCTTTCACTGGGGTAGGACTTCTGCGCTTCAGTAGGGGAAAGCTGCTCTTCCTGTTGCTGTGTCCTCCTTGGTAATCTGTGCTCTGTTCCCTGGCCCTCTTCAACCGGTGTATTTGGAAGGGATGCATCACTGTGTCTCCTTTCATGTCGTGCTCTTGACACTTTAGCATGCATGCGCATCTGTTGCTCCTCGGGTAGGGATTTAGCAGGATACCGTGCTAGATTGGGATCACTCTTGTATCGGTTCTGATACTCCTCTCCATTCCATTCCATGTTCCTATCTTCCAGCTTCTCCCCTTCTAATTTTTCACCCATGTCCTGATAGTCCTGTGATCGGCCTTTCTCCAGCCGCCGGCTCTCTCGCCGCTCTTTATGTTCTCTTTCTTCGGCTGGCCTGTCAACCTGCCGAGGGGATGTCTTTGGGGTGCGTTTCCGTTCACCTTTCTGCACTTTTCCATTCTGTTCTGAAAATGAAGAATTCTTCCTCCTGCAATGATCAGTATTAACAATATATGTAAATATTTTACACCAAACCAGTAATTTGAGAATTTTTGAAACCTGTAAAATTAAGCAGATCCATTAAAGGCAAGTAAAACATGTTAATATAAATTCAGATGGTGACAACAGTCTTGAGGTCTAGTACAAATAATCCCAATATTGTCCAATTTAAATGTAGATTCCACAAAATGACGGAGAAGATTAATCCTGCCCAATTGACCATATATCTCTGGCCAGCCTTTCAATGCTTTTCAATTCAAAGTTCAAAAACACAGCATTTCTTGGACATAATGCATAAATAGAAATGAGCTGGAATTCACTCTGACTTAATTCAGAAATAGATCAGCTGTGGTCCAAGAGGTAAATCAAATACACCTTCTCTGATGAATCACAGGGCTGGATGTTGGACAAGGGTCATCAGGACTTGAATCACTGAAACCCAGAGTACCCCTTTCCACCTTGACTTCACAGAAGCTTTCAGCTTTGAAAGAGGCTCTTTGGCCCATAAAATTCATTTACTCATAAAGAGTAATCCCATAGCCTTCAAATGTTAGCAATTTGAGTGTTTGTCTAGATGTTTCTTAAACATTATGGCAGCTTTTGTCTCCACCACGCCATCAGGTAGTGCATTGCAGATCACAACTAATTTCTGTGTTAAAAGAAAATCACAGATCCCTTCAAAACCTAAATCCCATTACCCAAAACCAACATCCCCCTAGTTATATATACCACTGCTATGGGGGCAAGTTTCCAATCCTCTATCCTATCTATACCCTCATAATTTAGTATACCTCTATCAGGATATCCTTGAGCCTCCTCCCTTACAAAGAAAACAAATCCTCTCATCATAACTGAAATGTTCCATTTCAGACAACATTCAGGTGAATATTATCTGCTCCCAGTCCAGAGCAATCCCATCCTTTCTATTGCTTGGTGACCAGAATACACACTACAAAAGCTCTGGCAAAACCAATATTTTATAAAGTTATGTGCCATAACTACCCTGCTTGTACGTTTTAGTCACCTCCTCCAATGAAGACTAGTATAGGCCGCCCCGGCTTAACACACAGAAAATTGCAGGATGTTTGGGAGCTTTGGTGTACACAGGGATCTTGGAGTGCAAATCCGCAGCTCCCTGGAAGTGACAACACAAGTGGACTAAAGAAGGAATGCTTGCTTTTATTAATCGGGGCATTGGGTATAAAGTTTGTCAAATCATATTGCAGCTGTAAAAAAATTTGGCTAGGCCATATGTGGATTATTGTGTGCAGATCTAGTCACGCTCTAGGAATGATTCTGATGAGTACAGTACGTAAAGAAAAATCTTGGATTGAAAAGCCAAGTTCAGTGAAAGTGACCATGAAGATGACAAATTTTAAACCCAACAAATAACCTTAATGGAAGGATATCAGGTATCCTTAGATGGTCTTGTCTTGTGTGGTTGCAGTGCCACATCAAACTGTTTGAGTTTTGATTGATCCCTGAAGTGCACAGCAAACCATAGTTGTATCATCATTCCCGCATCATCTTCTGGGGATAGGCAATAAATGCAGCCTTGCAATGATAATCACACTTTGAAAATTAATTACACAAAAGCAAGTAGCACCTCATATCTGTAGCCTTAAAAGTGACCCTCCTATTTGCCTTGAACATTCAGATGAATGCTATATATATGCAGCTGCATTTGGCAATTAACCCAATGGGAATTCACACTGCACCTTGCAGCCCAATTTAGTATTTTATCCAGATCTGGTTGATTTACTCAGTATTACTGCATATGAATCACAGGTTTATGATGAAGGTTGGATTGGTTTTATATCTAAATGGACCTCAACATTATGTGATCCTTTGGATTCATTTAACTTGCAGTCACAAAGGCACTGACAAAAAGTGAGTAATGCTGTTCTTGAAGCTCCTTTTCCAACAACACTGTGGGACCACAATTGTTCAAGATGCCAGTTTACCATCTCCTTCTCAAAGGCAATTAGGGATGGTAACTAAATGTTGTCCTTCTTAAAACAATGGGATGTAGACATCATCCACAGGGCCACAACTCAAGCACTCCATAACTAGTGTAGTTATTGTCTAAAGTGTAGTTGCTGTTGACAGCATAGAAAAAGCACCAACGAAGAAGAAGAATTTGACAGTGGACTGGATAATCTGTGTAGGTGTTGGTGAATGATGTGAATATTATGCAACATAGTGTAATGCAGCAGAAAAAGAGTGTGCACCCACTGTATCTGTGTTGACCATGATGCCACTCTAAACTAATGCCTGTAACAATCAACAATTTCTTTCCCTCTACAGATGCTGCTCAAACCACTGATGTCCCCCAGCAGTTTGTTTTTTGATCCAACATCTGAAGTCATTATGTCTCTAAACTTTATTCTTGGATTCTCTGAAAAGCCACAAATGTATCAACATTTTGAATGAACAAAATGACAGGACCTCTATTACTCATCCAAGTGGAGAATTGCTTGGCTCATCACTCCTCGAGTGCAGAAATTATCCTTGTCTCAAATCCTAAACAGTCAATCCCTTATTCTCAAACTGCAGCCCCTCGTTATAGACTCCTTAACCATGGCAGAACAATCTACCTGCATCCAGCCTACCAAGCCCTGCAAGAATTGTGTAGGTTTCAGTGAGATCTCCTGTGATTCTTCTAATCAGCCACTTGTAGTTCCGTGCCAGTCTGAGTAAATCAACCAGATCTGGATAAAATACTAAATTGGGCTGCAAGGTGCAGTGTGAATTCCCATTAGGTTAATTACCAAATGCAGTTGCATATATATAGCATTCATCTGAATATTCAAGATGATTCTTGCAGCAAGCAAGAATTTCATTGTCCTATCTGGGACACATGACAATAAACTCTCTTGACTTGACTTGACAACAGTCTATCGCTGGAACCAGTCCAGTGAATAATTCTCAAATTCTTCATTTGCCAGAATGGAATTTGATGAACATTCTCCCAATAATTTCCAATGGCCCTCGGGCAGCAGAATGCGACTTTAAAGAGAAAGTAGGTACTTGGATCATGGTAAATTGGGGTTCCAAAACCTACAAATTACACCAAGTTGTACAAAGCAAATGACTGTGGAAAGAAAAATCACGTTGATTTTACCAATTGGCCAAAGTACCATGAAATGAAAGTGGGGAAATCAGGTCAGAACAGGAGACATGGAATCTAAAGGATGGAAATGGTAAATAATAGGACATTTGGAGGTGTCATGAGTGGTGGTGATAAAGATGAGCCTTCCAAGGAAAAGAGGTATCAAGGTGGATTTATGAGTTCAGGGCAATAGACATTACCAACATAGTAAGGCCTGTGCCACGGAAGAAGGTTAGAATCCAATGGGCCAGGATTAGACAGCCAATTAAATATAAAATTGGCTTGATGGAGGACTCAGGGGGTGGTAGTGAAGGGTTGTTTTTTTAAATTGGAGGCCTGTAACCAGTGGTGTGCCACAGGGATTGGTGCTGGGTCATCTGTTATTTTCCACATGTATGTTAACTACTCGAATGAGAATTAAGTTAGCACTCAGGAGGAGGAGCCATCTTGGTGAACGGCTGCTAGCAGCAGCCGTCCGTCTTAAATTCGTTTTTTTTTTAGTTTTTAGTGAGTCCTGTTTTTTTGTTTGTAGGGGATATGGTCTTTTAATGTGGGGGGGTAGGTGTTACTTTATTTATAGGTCCCTACCTGGTCGGTGTGGCAGCCTTTTTTCCGGGCTGCCCGTCGACCCGTCGTCGTGGCCTACCAGCGGGCTTGGAGCGCCGTTTCTTGGCGGGAACCACCCAGCACCTCGGCCTGCGTGGCGGCACTGCATTGGAGCGCTGGAGCGGAGCGGAGCGGGCGATGCCTTGCCTGGGTCGCCGCGCTGGAGCTCTGGCGAGCTGGACCGCCGTGAGCAACATCTCCGGGCTGCGGGTTTGCGGAGCGGAGAGGCGGCGTGCGTAGAGGCGGCAAGGCGGCAGTGAGGAGAGCGGTCGCCGACTTTTTCATCTGGAGCCTAGGAGCGCCAAACCGGCGCGGCCTTGTCGGCTTCGGCAGCCGCGGGCTCCAACCAAGAAGCGGCCGTTCCAAGTGGCCCAGCCGCCGAAAGGACTCTCCCGACGCCGGGGCAAGACCACCCGGTGAGAACGGCCAGGGACATCGGGCCTCCGTAGAGGCAATTGCGGTGGCCCCAATAGGCCTGACTTTGGGGTGAACAAGGGGTGGGGACTGGACATTGTGCCTTCCCCCACAGTGCTATCCACTGTGGGGGGATGATTTTTTTTGTCTAACTGTAGTCTTGTAGGTCTGTGTCCAAGATGGCTGCCGTGAAGGGAGAGTGGACGCTGGCACGAATTGGTTGCCGCTGCTCTCTCTTCACACTGTGTTTTTGATTTTCTGTTTTTGGATTGAATTCTGTTTTTAATTTGTGTCATTGTGATGTCTTTAATTACTTGTTTTACTCCGATTATATGTTTTTATTCCGATTACTATGTAAGGTGTCCTTGAGATTTTGTATGAAAGGCGCCCATTAAATATAAAATTTATTATTATTATTACTATCATTAAGTTTGCAGGTAGCACCAAAATTGGTGTGTGAATGTGTGTTAGGGTACATCAGGATCTAGACCAACTGGGAAAATGGGTACAGGGATAGAAAATGTAAATTAATTCAGACAAGTATGACATGATGCATTTTGGGAAGATGAACCAGCTCAGGAGATACACAGTGAATGGTAGGGTTATGGAGAGTGGTGTGGAACAGGGAGGAATAGGAGTACAAGGACATAGTTCTCTGAAAGTGATGACACAGTATGGCACACTTGCCTCCATTGGTTGGGGCATTGAGTACACAAGTAGGGACATCATTTTACTGATTTGGAGATTTTGGTGAGTCCACACGAGCAGTATTATAAGCAGTTCTGGTTGCCATGCTATAGAAAGGATGTGGTTAAACTAGAGAGTGTGGGAAGAAGATTCACAAGGCTGGTGCTGATACTACAGGGATGGGGCTTTAAGGATAGACTGGATAGGCTGGGACTGTTTTTACTGGAGCAGAGGAGGCTGAGGGATGACTTTATCAAGATTTATAAAGTCATGTAAGCATGGATAAGGTAAATGGCCATTCTCTTTTTAATCAAGTTAGGGGAGTCTAAAACTGGAGGGCACAGGTTTAAGCTGAGAGGGGAATGATAAAAACGGACTCAAGGGCTAACGTTTTTTACATATGTGTGGTGGGATATGGAACAAACTGCCAGAGCAAGTGGTAGAGGCAGTAACAAAAACACAATCATTTAACCTAGGAATGCATTGGATAGGAACATTTACATAGGCCAAACATAGGGAAATGGGACCAGCACATCAGCATGGATGAGTTGAGTGTATAGACCTATTTCTGTGCAGTATAACTCTTTATAGGAAGAGAAAGAACTTTAGGAGAGGAACAACAGCAAAGGGTGTCTGGGAAGAACGACTGGATAATAGGAAGAGAAAATTACTCGGTGATATGATGAACAAGCAGGAAAGCAGACTGGAATGTTGCATGCTTTGGGGATGGGGTAAGCAGACTAGAATGTTGCATGCTTTGGGGGTGGGGAAAGCAGACTAGAATGTTGCATGCTTTGGGGGTGGGGAAAGCAGACTAGAATGTTGCATGCTTTGGGGATGGGGTAAGCAGACTAGAATGTTGCATGCTTTGGGGGTGGGGTAAGATAGAACCATGGGAAATAAACCTGGGGAGGAAGTGAGGATCTGTGGTGGCAAATAGGATGAAGAAAGGTCAGTGGATTGGGGTAAGTAGTGGGATGTAAGTTGACTTTAATTTGAATCAGATCTCAGTCAGTAGATCTTACTTACAGCAGTAAAGCCTTTCATGGAGGTAATGCCTCCTAGTAGCCAATGTGGCGCCATTATTTATAACCAGCCTAAACCACAAGCTTGTTTACAATGACTGCGATAATATTTTCTCTTGTTTAAGAACTTAAATCCACCTTTATTCCAGCTCCTCGTTACCATTATCAGGATGGTTTAAAATTCTCAACATCCTCATCAATGCATTCAAATTCTTCCATGAGCTTAATTCTTTTTACAGTTTTATCAGACAGGCAGGAATTAAAAAACCTGGTGTGGGGCAACATTGGTTAATAAAAAATCATGACTGAGAAGATATCCCAAGTGAATCAAGAAATATGATATTATTAGAAAATGTGCTATATGATAGATGAAGTGCGCATTTCCCGAATGATTGCTCACAATGCCCCGCCTAGTTTTCCATGGATCCTTTTCCTGAACACTTTATACTTAGAAATATTAAGCACCCAGAACTCACTATTTCTAAGCAATTTTCCTGTTGCTATTAAATTATATTCCTATTTAGTTATGTGGTTTAACAACCATTTCACCATACTGTGCACCTACTGTATATTTCTTGTGAACCTTCTTGATCCACTGATAACTTAATATGGTACTACTTCCGCTACCAGCACCATCTAGCACTCGTCTTATTCCTTATTTCTACTTCTATATATTTAACTCGTAGAAATATTAAGCCATGATAAACCACTTCAGCTACAACACATTGCACTATGATTCAAAGTAGAACAAGGTGGGTTTTAATGCTTCTTTGATTACCTCTCTCTCGGGGGTTCGCTCCGAGATCTTAATGCAGACTGTTTCTGTTCAAAACCCATCTCTTGCCGAGCAAGTTCAGACACTCGAGTCTTGTCAGGCAGAGTAGCGTCTTGTGTCGGTACTACTGTACTTAAAGGAGTCTGGGAATGTGAGCGCTCTTGCAGTCTTGCTTTCTTTTCTCTTGGAGCATCAGAACCACCACCAGTAGCTGTGTCACTCAAGGTTCCATCCTGATTTGACGTCTGTGGTGTTCCACTTCCAATGAACCACGCTTCTGATTTTGTAAGAATTTCCTGTTGCTTACGGCATAAATTGCATACCCACATTACCTAGTCAAGATAAGAAAAGTAATTAAGTGATCAGGCCTCAGACTCTTCCAACATAGATCTTCAAAGTCTGCATGTTGATGTTTTTACATTATTTTGACTCAAGCTTTCACTTTATGCAAAGAATTCAGTTGTGTGGTTAGTTCATATTACCATTCACAAAATACCCACTCGCCCAACCTTTACAAATCACCCTGCAGCCTCAGAGTTGAGTACAGGAGCCAAGAGGTCCTTCTGCAGTAGTACAGGGCCCTAGTGAGACCACACCTGGAGTATTGTGTGCAGTTTTGGTCCCATAATTTGAGGAAGGACATTCTTGCTATTGAGGGAGTGCAGCATAGATTTACAAGGTTAATTCCCAGGATGGCGGGACTGTCATATGCTGAGGGAATGGAGTGGCTGGGCTTGTATACTCTGGAGTTTAGAAGGATGAGAAGGGATCTTATTGAAACATATAAGATTATTAAGGGTTTGGACACACTAGAGGCAGGAAACATGTTACCGATGTTGGGGGAATCCAGAACCAGGGTTAAGAATAACGTTAAGAATAAGGGGAAAGCCATTTAGAACGTAGACGAGGAAACACTTATTCTCACAGAGAGTTGTGAGTCTGTGGAATTCTCTGCCTCAGGCGGTGGAGGCCGGTTCTCCAGATACTTTCAAGAGAGAGGGCTCTTAAAGATAGTGGAGTCAGGGGATATGAGGAGAAGGCAGGAACGCAGTACTGATTGGGGATGATCAGCCATGATCACATTGAATGGCGGTGCTGGCTTTGAAGGTGCTACTCCTGCACTTATTGCCTATTGTCATAGCATCCTCATCGCAGCTCACACTGCCACCCAGCTTGGTGTCATCCGCAAACTTAGACATGTTACATTTAATTCCCTCATCTAAATCTTAATATATATTGTAAATAACTGGGGGAGACCCAGGTGACCTAGTGGATGATTTGCAAAAAGCTAGTATGCATTACTAATCAGGGAGAATGTCACAGCTGCAATCAGAGAGTATGTAATGGAGGAATTACCCAGACGGAGAATATGGGTGGAGCTCAAAAACAAAAAAGGTGCAATTCTCCTGTTGGGATCATATTATAGGTCTCCCAAAGGGGAGAGGCACATATATGTAGACTGATAATGGAATGATGTGAAAACAACAGGGGTGTCATAATGGCTGACTTTAACTTTCTCAATATTATCTGGGACTTTCTTAATGCAAGTCTTAGATGAAGTAGAGACTAAGAGGGGTCAGGCAATCTCCAGCAGTTGGCCCGCACAGATGTGGGTAGGTACATCATCCAGTCCAGATGCTTTCATAGGGTGCAACCTCATGAAGGAGCTTCTGACATTGGTCTCAGTGATGGAGATTACCAGGCCTTCAGGCGCTGTGTGGACCCAAGAAGCCACATCAGTATTCTCCCTTTCAAAGTGTGCATAGTACGCATTAACTCATTTGGGAGTGATGCCTTGCTATCACTTGAGCTGCCACTTGGTTTTGTCTTGTAGGAAGACAATTGGCAAGGTCCCTCAGGGCAGGTTAATCCAAAAGATTAAAATGCATAGGATCTACAATAATTTGGTTGGTTAGATTCAGAACTGGCTTACCCACAGAAGACAGAGGGAGTGATGGAAGGCTGTCATTCTAACTGGAGGTCAGTGCCAATGCTGTTCTACAGGGTACATTGCTGGGGCCTCTGTTATTTCTGATATATATAATTGACTTTGATGTAAACATACATGGGTTGGTTGGTAAACTTGCAGATTACATAAAAATTGGGAGAATTGCAGACAGTGAAGAAGGTTGAAAGGATACAGTGAGATATAGATCAGTTACAAATATGGGTGGAGAAATGAATGGAGTTTAATTTGAGCAGGTTTGGGGTATTGTACTTTGGGAGAACAAAGTAAGGGGGAAAGTATACAGTTAATGGCAAAACCCTTAACAGCAATGATGCATAGAGGGGTTGCGGTCCAAAGTTGTAGGGTTCCCTGAAAGTAGCAACACGCATAAATAGAATGGTAAAAAGGGTGTATTGTATATATGCGTTCCTTGATCAGAGCATTTATTACACAAGTCTGAGTCAGGAAGACATGTTACATTTTAATAAAACTTTGATTTGTCTGCTTTTGGACTATTGTGAGCAGTTGCCGCTGTCCCTGAATAAATCGGATGTGGAGGTTTTGGAGATGGTGCAGAAGAGGTTTACAGAATGTTGCCTGTATTCAAGGTTACTAGCCATTAGGAAAATTGGAAGAGGTTTATAAGATTATGAGAAGCAAATATAGGGGTTGACAGTCAGAAACATTTGGCCAAGGTGGAAATATAAATTAGTAAAGGGCATAGCTTTACGATGAGCGGGGGAAATCTAAAGCTGACAAATATACACAGAATGGAGTGATATGGATTATAGGCTGGTGGAAAGAATTAGTTTAATCTTGCATCACGTTCAGCACAGGCACCATGGAACAAAGGGTCTGTTCCTGTGCTGTATTGTTTTATGTTCCTGCTGCAGCAAGCAAGTGGAAGAAGCATACATAATATTTTTTTTAAATAAGGAAGACAAAAGGGGAAATAGACCAGTGATGAGACTACGTCTGGAGTCCTGTATATAGCATTGATCTTCTTATTTATGTGACTGCATTAGAAGCAGTTCAGAGAAGGTTTAAAAGGCTGATACCTGGAATATGAAAGCTGTCTTATAAGAAACGTGTTGTCAGGTTAAGCTTGCATCCACTGGAGTTTAAATGAATGAGGAGGTTAAGAATCAAACATGAAGATTCTGAGGGGCCTTGAAAGGGTGAATGTGAAAAGGATGTTTCCTCTTCTAGAGATTCTGGAACTGTGGGTCACTGTTTAAAATTACGGGAATGCTAATTTATCTGTCCCCTTCTCTCCTTAGAAATATATCACTGTTAGCACAAGGTGATTAAATAACCACAGCACAAATGTAAACCGTAAATGGTCCAGAACTGGAACTAAACCATCTATCATGTGAACAAACATCTCAAATCACATGTCAGCTAATTGGAAACACTCAGTAAGAGCTAAACCGTTCATCTACAATTTTACATTGGCACAACTAAAATTATTGTTGTTATCTTACCATGTCATGCATGCACTAAAGCAGCAAGATCTCTAATTTATGAGTCACATTTAATGTTCCAAGTTGATTTACAGGAACATTATCAAATAAAATGGGCACGGAAGCGCATAAGGAGATTTTAGGCAGGACAAACAAATGTTTGGTCATGAAGAGGGGAGGTGCTGCTAGGATTGTCTAAATGACGGGAAAATCATGGAGACTTTTCAGCAATCGTATTTGTGCCTCGAACAACGCCGTCCCATCTTTCATCTATTGGTCCATAGTGCTGCAGGTCACAGCATTTCAAGCACACATCCAAGTAATAGATGATGTGTTTTCACCTCTAACACCTTTTCAAGCAGCACCACGCTCCGAGTGAAAAAAAAATCATTCTGTGTCGCCTCGCTAATCCTTCAACCTTACGCCAATACCACCTGGATTTGAACTTCTCTCCTAAGGGAAATTAATCCAGTTTATGTTAGTAGACAGGTGAGATTCAGGGAAAGATGTCCAAACCCTAATCCACTTTGGCAGCAAAAATAAGGGGGCAGATTATTATCTCAATGGGGTTAGGTTAGGTAAGGGGGAGGTGCAGCGAGACCTGGGTGTCCTTGTACACCGGTCACTGAAAGTTGGCGTGCAGGTACAGCAGGCAGTGAAGAAAGCTAATGGAATGTTGGCCTTCATAACAAGAGGATTTCAGTATAGGAGTAAAGAGGTTCTTCTGCTGTTGTATAGGGCTCTGGTGAGACCACATCTGGAGTATTGTGTACAGTTTTGGTGTCCTAATTTGAGAAAGGACATCCTTGTGATGGAGGCAGTGCAGCGTAGGTTAACGAGGCTTGTATTCACTGGAGTTTAGAAGGATGAGGGGATATCTTATAGAAACATATAAAATTACTAGACTAAGTGGGACCCCCATGTTCACATGGGAGGCTCCTCCCCCGACGCCATATTCCACCTCTCCACCAATTCCAATATTGATGGCCAGTGGGGGGGGGCGGGGGGGGCGGCTTTCTGGAGCGCTGGTATGGGTGTTGTTGGCTGCAGGGACTACTGGTCTACAGAGGGCTAATATGGACATTGTGGGCCAAATGGATTATTGGGGTGGCAGCTCAGTCCCTCAAGCCTGATGTGCTGGCAGCTCACTCACGGCTGGTGGGCTGGCAGTTGACTCACAGCTATTCCTTGAAATTCAATTTCAAGCAGAGTGCAAGGCCACCAAATTCAAATCCATTTTCCTACCATTTCAAGCAAGGTGCAAGGCCACAAAATTCAAGTGCAGTTTCATACCACTTCAAGCAGGGTGCAAGGCCACCGAATTCAAGTGCAATTTCCAACTACTTCAAGCAGGGTGCAAGGCCACCAAATTCAAATGTAGTTTCATACCATTTAATGCAGGGTGCAACGACACCACATTCAAATGCAGTTTCATACCATTTCATGCAGGGTGCAAGGCCACCACATTCAAATGCAGTTTCATACAATTTCAAGCAAGATGAAACCACCATAAAATCACACAAAACACCACACTCACAGTTCAGTAGACATTCAGTGTGTTCAGTTGATTCACAGGTCAGACAGAGTTGTGGCCTCTCCCTCCCCCATCATGCAGAGACTGAGCCACACCCACACTTCCGGGTTTTATAATCCCTCCCCTTTCCACCGGAAAAGGTGTGG